>NW_017536296.1:458068-471768 GCF_001853355.1 Bactrocera latifrons | reverse complement strand
ATGTAAAATGTTACACATTTTTTTGGAATTTTTTTAGTTTAACTAGAAGATAAATTATTTAAAAAAATAGGAATCTATCTCTTTGAATTTTTTGCTTTCGATCGAAATTACGACCTGCATCCTACCCGCCGTTCGACAAATGCACATGCGAGATGCATCGGGCAATTGCTTCCCTAAGGCAGAATATCAAAAATTTCGTAACCAAAATACTTGTAAATGATACTTGAATATATGTGTAACTACAAGCCCTAGAAATTTCGCTTTAATCATATTAATAATTAATTTTAAAAAATCTCAAAGAAAGTGGTTTTTTGAAGCCTCTAGAGCAGGCTCCCTTAAACATTAGCTTTAGCCAGTTATTTTAAGTCCTCAACCAATTGTAAATACTTAATTTAATAATATTATCAAAAATAAGAGCATTTAAAGACATTTCATTTTTATTTTCTTAATTTGATATGAACAGAAGCTTATTAATTTTCTGCAAATTACGAGCCTGTAAATAAATTAAGTATCGGTATAACGGTTACGAAAACTTAACAGCAACTGTTCAAGAAGTTTTCCAAAAACAATTTTAGAAATAATTGCTATACTTTATTGCGTATATTGGTTACTGAAGAAATTTTCAACAAAAAACGTGACAGACACTTAATTTTGATGCCCTTGCCCTCTATACAGCTGACTAACTACAAAAGTATCGTTTGGGAAACTCTCTCAAATAAATTTCGTATGCGATTTGTTTCTTTCATAAAGTTTTATTCAAGTAAAATATGGTTATTATTAACTTTGTATAAAGACCTTATGTAGAATGGCCAGGAAGAACTGATATTTTCCACATGGGGGTACTGTTCGATACCAATTCACACAAGGAAACAATACAATACTTCAATACTTTTTGAGACCTATATACCTACTATGAGTACGCCTTTTAAAACTTGAATAATCATTCCGGAAAGCAAATTATTTTCGTAATTCTAATCAAAAAATTCAGTAAAAATTGTTAATCTCTAGATTACTCCATAGCCATAAGTATAGCCAAAATCGAAGAGTAGTGTTTTGGTCACAACTTCAAATGGCTAACTATGGCCTAGGTAAATATTATTTTCGGAAAGTTTTAAGCAAAAGTATACCGCTTACATAATTCTATATATGTGAAGGATTTTCAAAGACTTCAAGGATTTTCAAAGAGTGATTTTATTTTTAAAAATAAATAGAATACAATTCCCGAAAAAATCGGAAACCTTGCAGCAATAAATATGTGTTTGGAATGCTGTACATAACAATGCTCAATTTTCAGGGTATTCCACAAATAGGCCAAACTCATAGCAAACAAATCATAGCGGCGGCTATTATTGGGTGGAAACCAGGACCAGTCACTCTTCACGAGACGGTTGACCTTTCATTGTATCTGGCAAATTAATGGTTTTATATACTCGTAATAAAAATCATGTCGTTTTTAAATTAAAATATTTTAATGTATTACGAGTCTATCTAGTGACTTTTTCCTTATCTTCCAACAAATTTATGGAACTCTCATATCGTGTGGTAAAAATCTTATTTTTTATTACACTGGTTTATTTTGCATGTTGGAAAATATAATAAATATTAAGGTTTTGACCACCGTCTAGAGCAATTTCATTCATACAATAACCCACTTATCACAAACTTTAATCGGTTAAAGTGGGTATATTTCGGCTTGAAGTAGGTCTTGCCCGAACCTTTACCATTAGTCAGGTATACACGAGAATATATTCAAATCGTAATTCGTGGTATTAAAGTATTGTGTATCCAAAAATTATATGTTCACTTAATTTTGCTAAGATATCTTTTATATGGTAGGGTATATGGGGGATCTCATATAGGTATGTATGTAGGGAAGAGCTTTTACTCCCAATTTATCAATTTAAGGCATCCCAACATATGAATGCGTGATCTATATCGAGGTTCTTACTCTTTTAAAGAAAAAAAAAAATAGAAACTTCAAAATTCATGGGAAATATTTATCATAATTCGAAAGAACATTCTCAAATGCGGAAATTTCGTTTGTTTACATACCCATTGAGCCAGAAATAGGCCTCATCGTAGAGCAAAATTTGACTCGAAAATATCGCTTAAGGTCTAACGGCATCAATGCTTGCACAATCTATATTTTGTAGGCGTTCAGTTCAGATCTCGACATAAATTGGACTTGATCTATTCGGTCAGAATATTATCAAATAATAAAGACTGGATCTGAAGATGGGGGATAGCGTTACGAATCGCAGGCCGATTGTGTTGACCATAAGTTGAGCTAAGTGCGAAAAACACATTTTTTACAGAACGAGAATGTTTGCAAGTTAAACGATTTGTAAACGTTGTTCAGGCGTAAGACTTTCCATGATGAAATGCCAAACAATTCTGCAGGAACTCTACTTGAACAGTTATTTAATTCGTGACATTAAATACTTTCGAATAGCAACAACAACTGGAAACTGATTTATCACTCGACTGCTTCCCAGTTGGCACAATATACTATTATTAAACGCATCAGCGGGTAGCTCTCGCCTAACCGACTGATTGACAGATTGCCTGAACATACCCACTTTACCGTTAGTGCAACGGTTTGCGCGCTGACACTGATGTGGCACAGCTGTTGGCGGTCGCTTTTAACCAGACGCATACACTATGCGTTTGCCTGATCTTATTGTGTTTGTTGTTATTGCTGTTGTTGAATCAACTTGTGGTGGCAACGCTAATAACTGTAGTCTTGCGGCCTGCGGCTGTCTGCAACAACAGCAAGACGCGCACACATCAAGAGCAGTTGGGAATTTCCCACAATCAGATAAGTGACGGCAGTGCACCAGGCAAGCGTGTGTGTGTGTGACACAGCTGTTCACATGCATAGTTGAAGCACGTGTCGCTTACTTGACTTGCACGTCTTTGGGGCACATTCAAGCAAACTGCTGATGTCTGTGGGAATTTGCGAAGATGTTGCATTGTCATTGTTGCAAGTGCACCTGGCCTCCCTAAGCATGCACACTCACACACATGCTAGTGTATTTGCGCAAATGAGCTGATAATTGTAAGGAGCTTATGGAGTTCAGATTGTATTGGCATTTAATTTGATTAATGGCCGATTATTTGTAATCGCTTGCAGATTTGCATGCCCAATCTCGTCTCGTCAATTGAAAGCCGAAGGGAATATATAATTAATTGGCTGCAATCATTTAAAATAATTTATATTATTTCTATTTTAGGGCTAACTTTTTTGAGAAATAGTTGAATTTGCAACGAAATTGTGTTACGCAACAAAATTTCATCACGTTAACGGCGTGGAGTACACAGCCATAGTATAAGCTTAGCAATTTAAAAACTGTTCTCATATTGCTCCATGTAATTTTTGCATGGCTTCTCGTAATTTTTTTTTAAGCGTTGCCACCTTTTGGAATTTGAGAAAGCTTTTAATATAAATAGTAAAATGTTTAGTTTTGTTTTGGTTTAATTTATCATTAATTTGAACAACTTTACTTATAAAAAACTATAACAGAGTTGCCACCTAATTATTTAAAAACATAAATTCAGAAAGAGTTAAAATTGAAGAAATTAAACAAAATGGCTATCAACCTACATTTGTTCTGTGCATATAGCAAAAAGATTACTAAGAGAGTTGCCACTTATTTCAAAATTGTAATAATTAAAAGATGGAATACTTTTGTAATGATATTATTGGGAATTATGGTTAGATGAAATATTGCATTATTGCCAACAAATTTAAGAAACTAAAAAACTTACAGTTAAAACATTATTTTTAAGAGTGTTGCCACTTATTTATAACTAAAATTGTATAAAAATAATAATATGAAAGACATAGTTTTAAACTTGTGTTAAAACTATTTGCGAAGACGAGCAGTTAAAAATATTAATTATAAGGGTTGCCACCAGAAGTAAATTAAAGTTGAAAATAAAAACATGGAATTAAACATGTTTCAAAAATCAAACAGTTTATTATACATTATATTAACTGGAAGTATGTTCAAGTTAGGCTTCAGAAGGTTGACATATGGCAAGGTTGGTGTTGGCGATTTGTAAATATTTTCCTGTGATGAGTTGCCGCATAATTAAAAAAGAAGTAAAAAAAAAAATAGTGATAATAAATCAATACAAGAAATGCATCATTTGAATTTAGGAACATTTAAGGTTAAAATTTTTCTTAAGAGGGTTGCCACCTGCATGGCGTTGTCCTTTCCACTTCGCTCTTGGTTCTGGTGGGGAATGACCTTTTGAAGGAACGAAAGAGGCTGGAAAATACCTAAACACAATTTACGATCTAACCCAAACATTTACATAGATGTGGTAACCAGTGGATCAGGGAGTAATGAATTAGCCATAAATCCAAATAATACTGGGCTAGTTTTATTTACTCGAATATCCCTCGTAGGGGGGAAAGAGTGAGGAGGGCATCTATCGCTGTAAAATATTTTAGAAGAGCTATTGGGAAGAGGTGGGGCGTCTCAAAAAAGTGTTTTATTGCGTCGTTGTCTGGGCAAGGGCGTTTTGAAAAACCACAGCAGGTAATCAAGTGGAGCTTGACTAAGAGTGCCTCTCATCGGCATCCGTGATGCACTAAGGACAGACCCAATATTGCCATTAATTGTCTTTTAAACGTTGCATCTACTGACAGCTGGTAGGTGGTTGGCGCCAAAGGCTGCTTTTAGAGTTATGAATGCTGGCTATTTGAGGGGCCCAGAGCAAAGACGCAATGGAATTCTGCACTGCTTTCATTGCTTACAGTTTAGCACACAAATTCGATGAACTATCTTCTGGCAAGACATTTGCAGGCGAGCCGAAGCCGTTGAAGAAGGGCTGCAGTGAACAAGAATAGATTGAGGTTACGGAGAGAGTAGAAGGTGGAGCCTTCTGTAAGAAGCTCTTCGCAAACTCCAATTTCGAACTACTAGACCGCAGTAGCGTCTTTCAAGCGGAAGTGGTTCTCGTCAGGGTAGTAGTTGTACTAATACGAAGTGCAGCTTACTTCAAAGAGTTGTGCATTCACTACGAAAGTCGAGCGACTATACTAGCTTTGAGCTCGTCAACTGTTCACTCAAAACTAGTCAGGGAATGCGTGATCTCATTACCGATAACTTCAACGCAATCGTCGGAAACTGCAGATCCATTGTTTTGTTAGGCACGGCAACCTTTCTCCCATTCACCCGATTGGAAGAGAGTCGGTTTTTTGATGCCTTCTTGCGTTCTGGCATTGAAAATCCAGCAATTTCAGAAAGCACTGGTCAACAACCACAACCTTTGCAACTGCCTTCTGAACTGCCTTTCGAACAACTGGTTGTTAGTACAAATAATTTAGCGAAACTAGCGAAGTAGCGTTGAAAAACGGTTTGGTATGGTTTGTGGTCCAGTAGAATCATCGATCCATATTTCTTCAAGGATGATGTCGGTGAGAACGTAACGGTCAATGATAGGCGACTATTTAATGCCTGAAATTGAAGCTCGTAATATCGGAGACATTTGGTTTCAACAAGACGGCACCACTGCCCACACATCGCATCAATGAATAGATTTATTGAGAGAACACATCGCTGATTATCTGTTTACGTTAGCCGATCGATTGGTCACCAAGATCGGGTGATATTATACAGTTCAACTGTATCGTCCTGTGGAGATATAATAGGTTGTCAAAAAAGTCTTGCGGTATTTTTATTGAATTTTCTATTGTTCATAAAATTTTTTTTTGATGACTCATGCCCAGATCTTGACCGATGCTGCAGCTGCAATTATGTCGGTCTCTTTCGACTAATTCAGCGATTTTATCGCAATTTTCGACTACAGGCCTTCCGCAGCGTGGCGCATCTTTGACCACCTCTAGACCAGAACGAAAACGTTGAAACCATCGTTGTGCGGGGGAAATGGAAACTTTATCGGGTGCATAAACTGCACAAATTTTATTGGCGTCTTGAGATGCATTTTTGCCTTTATAGTAGTAGTACTGTAAAATATGCCGTATTTTCTCTTTATTTGACTCCATGTTTGCGACGCTATAACTCACGAACGACTTAAAACAACAATCAATCAAACACGCGTTAGCGCGTGAAATGAGCTTTCCAAAAAGGTATAGCATGACCCGATGCGACGAATAAAACTAGAACTACGCGCTCTNTGAATAGATTTATTGAGAGAACACATCGCTAATTATCTGCTTACGTTAGCCGATCGATTGGTCACCAAGATCGGGTGATATTATACAGTTCAACTATATCGTCCTGTGGAGATATAAATATAAAGTCTAAAGTGTATGCTGTAAATCTGCTTGGATTCAGGCCTTGGAGCAAAATATCACACGTCTCATTCGCCAGTTCCCATTGGCCTCCTCGAACGAGTCATTGGAAATTTATCTAATGGATGGACCGACCATCTGAGACAGCCGTGGTCAATATTTGAAAGAGATAATATTTAGAAAACAAATTGCAAAGAATGTTTTTTCGAATGATAATTCCCTATTAAATTTGTAATTTCTGTGCTATTGCTTTAAAAAAGTAGGGAACCTCAAAATGGATCAAATTTTATAATTATTTTTTACACCAAGTAGAAATTCAATCTTTATTTGTTTTACAATTTTGTTGTTTCGGAATATGAAATTCAAAACTGAAACTTATTCTCGCCCACTCTAAATTGATTACATCTCAATCCTACATTAATACCAGCACTTCTACAGCCATTACTTTCACACTCCGCTTTTCTTTCGTTTTTCAGATAAACTATAACTGCCTCAGACAGCCGAGCAATCTTGAGAAGAATTGAGTGATTGCGATTGTGTCCAAGTGCCACTCAAAGAGCCGCAACCTAATAGAATCCTCAAAGCTGGGAAAAGGGGAAGAAAAACGAAAGGATTCCAATTGAGATGACATGACTAACTCACACATGTGGCMACATATGCACCCAGTGTAATAAATCACTAACGAGAAATAACAACAACAAAAGGAGCAAAAACATATTTGAATACGAATGACATTCCAAAGCGATTGAGCGCAGCAGAAGCGGGCAAAAAGAGGGATATAAATGTTTTACAGATGTCACAACAAAAACAATACCCCAAAGAACAACAACAACAACGATGGAAAAATGTTGAAGCAGACGGACAGAAGAGACAAGAGTAGAGAGGGAACAAGCAAACGCATACAAACTATTGAAGAACAGAAGCAACAAAACACAAAATCTATAAAGAAAGAACAAGCTGCCGTACTGCTAATACCATTGTTGCAAAGTCTGCAGCGATAACAAAAAAGACTCGACACAAGCGGAGAGGTGAGAATGTTAAATCGAGAGAGGCAGAGTACTGATATATTATAGTAACGAGTAGATAACCAAATAGGCCACAGGGTAAGAAACATGGAGGACGAAAATATAAATGAGCCGCAAAAAGCAGACGGTAGGACGCTTGTAAAAGACGCCGGAAACGTCGCAACGTTAGAGAGAGCAAGCTTAGAACAGCTGCCTAGGGATTTTGGTGGCAAATCGAAGTCACACAGAAGTGCAGTAGGTGAAGGCAAAAGTCCAACTGAAAGCATGTCCGAAGAACCAACAGAAGGGCTGGCAGAGTGCCCAACTGAATTGGAGATCCAAGAGGTCAGACTTGAAGAGCAGCGGAACGCACTACCTAACGATGATGGCAGTCCAACGCCACGTGTGCTTATGAAGGTGGACAAAGCGGTTAGTACGAACGACACGCTCGAAGATCTGCAGCGAGCGCTTACCTACGAGGTAATATTCAGCACGCTACTGCAGAAGAAAGTGATGGCCATCAAGCGAGAGTGTGAGGAGCGTAAGCGTGCCAAACGCATGAAACGCAAGTCCATTGGACGCATATTTTTTAGTCGCAAACTTTTCGGTGGCTCACGTAAGTTGCGCGGCGATAGCGAACCCGATGTTTACATGCGTGGCGAGTWTGACGCAATGATGGCGCCACCAACTGGCTTACGTAGCACAAAGACTGCAACAAAGCGAACAAGCGATAGTGGCGKCAGAAAGAATGGCGATGAAATCGAGGTATTCTCAACCTCGGCCTCGGCTTCGWACGGTAGTCATCGCTCGCAGTTGACACGTGCCACGCTAACGAAGACGCAGAAAGTTAAAACGCAATTGACTACTGCACACGGTGCTGCGRGCGGACAGCCGGCTGACGATAGCGTAGCTAGCACGCTGAGCAATTCTTCGGAGAAGAATGATGTAAGCGGTACCGGCGCTGTTGGTGGACAGACTATGGTAAGGCGCAGCTTGTTGGTACGCGCACAAACGCACACACCCGCTGAGGTGATGACTTCGAGCTCGGGCTCCGGCGACTCACGTGCTGCCMCACATAGACGTTCGGTCTCGGTCATTAATGGTAACGGCAATAGTATTGGTAATGGTGGCAATGGTGGTTTACCCGTTTCGCTGTTGGAGYGCACCTATGATACCACTTCATTGGCCAGTGGTTATGAGAATGGCACCGGCGCACGCTTGCATACGTCAACRATGGCCGACGATAGCTTGACTTCGCTACGCGACAGCATCGAGAGTTTATCGTTCGGCAGCTCGCGTTGTACGGTAAGTTTTGGCGGCGCCGAGATCATACCRGACGAAACTGCCTCACTCATTTACGAACGTGCACGACTGGCAAAACGCCTGCGTATACTCGAAGCCAAATCGATTAGTGCACAATGCAGCCCCGTACTGCCACGACAYTTGATCGCCACGTTACCGGCACCAGCAACGGAGCCAATGCCAATGCCACCACTGACACAGACGACAGTTAGCATTGACAATGCCATGCAGGCCGCAACCACTACGAAGCATATAATTACGCCCACCACTGCCGTTCCTTACACCGCAGCGCCCAGAGCTGGCGCGTACACYAACGTTGTCGGTAGCGAAATCACAACAGTCCCCACCAGCAATAAGATTACCCAAACGAAACAGCACATCTTTCGCCATCAAGTGTCTTATACGGACAGCACTTACGGCGGTGCGGGTGACTTCGGCGACATGTCCGCCTACTCACGTTACATTTCGCGTCAGAATACCTCGGAGGAGAGCGCCAATTTGACCGTTAGCACTTTGTTGAATCAAAGCGACTCTCTGTCGCTACACGCACCCATCTGCTCGCCAACCGCAGCAGGCGGCATCGGTGCTCCCGGTGGTGGTGGTGTTGGTGCCTTCATGCTGGGCGATCGTTTCAAATCGAAAAGCACAAGTCTGTTAGTAGTCGGTGGCATGGGACGCAATCGTTTGCTGCCAACACCACAAATAGTGCAACAAGCGCTTTTTGTGCCCGCAACGGCAGSTGATGGCGCCGGCGCAGTGAGCGGGACATTGCCGTGTAATATTAGTCATAGYGATCAATTAGTAGATAGTTTCAATACAAATAAATTCACTGCGTCTGGCTACGCSGCGCCAGTTGCACAATATAACGCACAAAATCAATTGCCCGCACACCGCACCACAATTAACGGCAACACTGCTGCTACTAAGCCTTCTATGCCAGCTACTACGGTGTACCAGGCTACCACGGCTGCTGGCATTACGGAAAGCACMACGGCTGTTGTGCCGCTGAACGGTTCGCGCGTGCGCAATGGCAATGCCAATGGAGTTATTGTAGGCGGCGCGGCGTTACCTGCTGATACGGCCAGGCTGAACCGCATGACTTCGACATCGACTGGTTCCAGTGTGGCGCCGACTGGCTGCTGCACTACAACGAAGTCTTCATCGCGCGGCCGCGAGAAGAACAAACAGCGCTACAAGCCGAGCTGGCCKTCAGGGCAGAGCGGCAGTGACGATGAATATCGAAAGCGCAAACGGAAATACAGTAAGCACCTTGAAAGTCTCATATCTATAAGTCTTTATAATCTATATTAACGCAAATCTCTCACCCAGAACGTTACCACAGATGTTCAGATCCAGTTTTGGTTTATCCGACACCAAGCGGATTGCAACACTGCATACTTAGTATGCCGCCGAATGAGCCACTGTAAGTCTATATATCATATTTAATTTAGAATAATTCCCAAGTCGCTTATAAAAATTCTAATTAATTCTKCCGTTAATTGCAGCCAATTTCAGTACAATGACAACTTCCCTTACGATATGCAAATCCAAACGGAGTCCGATAAAAATGACGACCTTGAAGAAATAGTTCCAAGCAGCCATCGCCGACATCGAAAACATCGGTAAGTAAGGCACAGCCACACAAAATCTTACATTTGATATATGTAGAATAAATTGTTGGTTAAATGTGTGTAAACAGCGCCGAGAAACTGTAAAGGAACTCGCTGAAGTTAATAGACAGCTGAGCTCTAATGCCCAAGACAATGGTTTAATTAATAAACTATGAAGTAGAAGCGAAGAAGGATACAGCATACGGACAGGCCAATAGGGTATACAAACTTTTTTCTTTAGAAACTCTAGTTAGCTTTCAAGAGCTTAAGAATTAAAAAAAAAAAAAAATCCTCTTTGTGAGCATGATGTTATGAATTCTAGCTGAGGTCTCCTGTTTCGAAAAAGAGAATTTCAACTATCATTAAAAGCTTGTCATTGAAAGAACACAAAGTTCTTTAATAATGTAATGGTGAACAGAATCAAAAAAATTTATCTTTTTGTCTCTATTTTATATCCTAACCTCTGAAAAACTTTCCGTCAAATAGATAGGTTTCCACTTATCAATTTGAAGATGTTTCTTGATTARATCAGTTATCATTCGACCGATTTTCAATGATTTTGATGGAGTATCGTAAATCGTTCCGTTCTTTTACAGTAAAGTTAGTATACGTATCTCCATTTGAGATTTCTGAAGTCGGATTCGAATTATGCCTCTTACGTCCCCTATAGCAGAGTTTACAATAGCGCGACAGTCGTCCATCCATTTCACTGTTTGGCGCCAATTGGAGATTCTAAGTAAAGCCAGGCCCCTCTCCGCTTGGTCTTTCCAACAGATTGGAGGATTATGTTGCGGACGACATGATCTAGCCAGCCTAGCCGCTGTCTCTTAATTCGTTTAACTGTGGCAATGCCGTCGTTCCATAGACTGCAGTATTCGCCGTTGCGAATGCGCAAAATCTCCCGCAGATCCTTTCTCTCGAAAACTCGTAACGCCGAATTAAGCTTCACAAACTTGTCCAGCATAATCGTCCGAACTTGGTGTAAGAGCCCCAAAACGGGACATTCCAAAATTATCTCGCACTTCGACTGCATTCTTGATATCAGCGCACATACTTCGGAGKGATACTCGTATGTGACTGGGGCGAAAATGCCAGAGAAAAGACGCAGTGTGCTCTTTCTCGGATGGACCGAAGCTCAAGACTCATGGTTGGCGGGGAAGTTTCCTACTGGGAGCTCTCAATCAACTCTTGTTTCAGACTGTCAATCCAATGTTGTGTGTTTAAAGCTAGAGGTGTAGCCATCAATGTAGCCGATGTACTTCTACGACTCCTTTGGGGGAGGTATGCATTCACTATGATAGCAAAGCTCTTATACAGGCCTTGATTTAGTTAACAGTGTGCTCAAAGCTGATCAAGGAGTGCATGAACTCACTAGCAAACGAATTAAGCTAAATCCACAATAAACTTTTTTGGATGCCTAGTCAAAGCGGAATCGTCGGTAGCTGTAAAGCCGATGAGTTCGCTAGAACGAGCACCCGTATGAAAACTCCATCAGTTTATGAATGAGCATGGGTTCCTTTATATTCGTGCATTCCGAAGCTGGTTATATGGGCCTCGCCCGAACTCTGCAAGCTTTGGTAGCAAACAGCACTTCAGCTCAGATTGAAAAATAAAACGGAATTAAACTTGAACTCCAAGCATTTAAATGTCCCAACTGGACCCTGTCCTTTTGCACTTACTTTCTCCTCTGTCTGTCCAGCTTCCATCACACTAAGATTGAAGCAGCTCCGTTACGATATGAACTTAGCAAATTCGTCGGAATTGATATTAGTCGCTTTTATAAATATTTTACAGGTTCCATATGCGACGGTTCTTTGATCCATGCCTCACAACGGACAATCGTCTCTAGGCGTCCAAATGGTGTCATTCGTCGTCTCACGAAAATTTTGCATATTCATCTAACCTAACCTCATAGAATGTAAGACTATCAAATGACAGGGAAGGGTGAATGAAAACCAATAAACAATTTGATAAAGAATTTACTCAGAAGAGGCCAAAGGGTTCGATATTTCTGGAAAATCGTCAGTCACCATAAACCGTATATTGCTTAACTGGTCAGTTAGCCCATCTGTTGCTCTTCCGTAAATATCTTTGAGAGTCCATTCACTATCCACTTATATTTTCGCCCAACGGCTGTAGTTCAAGCGACCCGCCCAGCGAAGCAACGCAGCCAACTGAACCGTTTGTAATTAGGGCCGTTCAATGCACGCCCGCTGTCGGCGAGATAATTTCGTTGAGGCTGAACTTCTGCCACTGCCCCCGCCCCGCCGACCAGCACACGCACAAGCGCGCKGAGAAAGCTTTACCAATTAATTCAAAACAATTCGGAGCAGCCAAAAGCACGGMAGGGTGGAAGAGAGGAGGATAACGAACGGAGGATTGCGTACGCCGAGAATATCAAGTGAAAATTGATGGTTGCGGCAAAGCGACTGTGTGAACATGAGAACAATAGAAGAGTGTCGGCACCAAAAAAAAAAAAAGAAAAAAAAAGTGTGGCACAGCAATTAAGATTACGAATGGCAAGCAAAACGAGAACGAAACAAGTAAATCAGCATTGCAAGGCGTTGGCATTGCCAGAGTGCTGGATATTTGCAAATCATCGCGCGGTCATTGGATGCTTACTTGCCACTTTGGGACGTCAATTTGCGAWGCGGCGCTGCAATTATTACTTGCGTTTCCATGAAATCGAGATGCGCTTGGCTTTGCTACGGACTTCGTTTGCCTTCATAAGGATTACACGAGCCGACTCAAATATATGTATGTATATGAGTTTATCTCCCGTTCTTTTTTGATTGGGAAATTTCGCCGCAAAAGTACGCTTGGCGACAACAACAACAAGGTGAGAAGCACCAACTGTATCACTGTCTGCTGAACTATGCAAACAATTCAACAGCTGACTGCCGGTCTGCACCCTTTGCGCCCTTCAACCGCACACGCAAGCCCTCTGATGAGCCACCCGTCTGCCTACCTCCGACTTTCGGCGCGCTGCCGTTGATTGCTGTTGAGGCTGCCAGCATGTTTTGTGCTTTAATTATGCTTCGTCTGAAATTTGGGTCAAGGTGTGCCAAAGAGTTCAGTAAGCTGGCGCGCGTGTCGCGATGGCGATGGCATGGGTGTGGGCGTAGTGAATGTGTGTGAAGCTTCTCGAGGAAGAATGGCAAGGGCATAACTTGCTGATGTAGTGCAGATGGCGGTAGGCTCTTGACTGTTCAGCTGCTTTATTAAAGCCATTTGCACTSAGCTCGATTCTTTGGTGGCATGGAACATTCTGCGAAAAAAGTTGCTGCTTTTGTTGTTGCCTGCGGCTTTGTTTGTTTATTGTATTCCGCAGGCGCATGCTGAGCTGTGCGAAATGGCGCTATCGAATTTCGTGGAAATTGCGAGCTGACAAAGCTGGTTGTACGCGGGTATAATGGGTGGTCCAGAAGCAAATTTTTAAGGGGTCACGGTGGTCTAGAATTTTCAAAAAATCGATTTTTTTTTTTTGATAGTTCGAAAGTATAATCTTTTAAGAATAAA
>NW_017536296.1:450533-457517 GCF_001853355.1 Bactrocera latifrons | reverse complement strand
AAAATGGATAACTGGGACACTGAAACAAGAATTTTTTTAAAAAAAAAAAAAAAAAAAAAAAAATGAGTCCCAACGTTTTCGAAAAGTCGTTAAAATGTTCAGTTTTGACCTTCTAAAAAATTGTTCCCACCTATCTTCGCTTTTAAAAATTACAAAAATTGTGTAAAAATACAAAAARTGCATCATGACCACCCTGTATTTGAACAAAACTGCACTTTTCGCGCTCGTGTGCGCTTGCGGCACTCGCATTATTTAYAAATATGTGAGCGCACAACTATCGAATGCGAATTGAACTGTTCACGATTCATATTAATGGGTAATTTAGTGAAAATTCGCTCTGCGCTCTGCGTACTGCTTTGTTATGGACGAGCGTATTGTTTGAATGCTTTAGGGTGAATCAAACAATTATTTCAGATCATATTAACGCTAATTGTTCAATACTTTCGAAGTTTTCTTATATAAAAATATATTATACAATAWGTAATGGAGGGAAAATAAGGTCTCAATAGTAATTAAAAACAAGTAAGGAAGCGRTAATTTTGAGTACAACCGAAGATTTTATACTCTAGCAACTTTGAGGAATAAAAGCCATGGCTTTCAGATGAAAAACGGACTCGATTTTATCTATCAACTATTACCGTGCCACATACTAAAAAAATTGTCATTCCGTTTCACTAATGTAYTTCCCATTCAATTACTAATTATATGAGTAAAGTATAGGTATATAGGGGCTCAGGAATGTAACCACCCGATTCAACCTATTTTCGATACACAGAGTTAATATGGCGAGGAAAGGGTTCTATCTGAACTTAAAATAGATATCCCATACRTTGACAGCTATTTTCGGTTAAAAGTCGACTATAGACACTGAGGTCCACATATTCGGCACCTAGAGGCTTGAACAGTTTTGGTCTCTCTGATAAATACCTGGATCCTGTTGAATGCTATCGCGATGTGTTCCCTATTTGAATATATAGGTCTACAGGCTGGTGTGCAAAATAAAAGCCAGTGCTCTTTACTTTCCGGTTTTCAGTTGAGGTGCACGCGGTTGCAAACTGCTAGGCTATTCAGCCTTCTAAGTATTCTTGTACCAAAAGCAATGAAATATCGTAAGCTGAGATCGCTTTAAGTGCCGCTTGTCTATCGCTGAGTATGTAGTAGTATTATTTTCAATATTTCTACACACCGATTTATTGAAAAAACTGCTGCAAGGGAATACTCGGAAAATATCCCATAGGTATGGAAAGGTTGGTGCATGGTGATACCGGTACCAATGCCTACCGACGTTTTCGAGCTTTCAGTGGACCACTTGATCGTACCATCTTTTAGCAGTGGCTTAAGCATGAGGTTACTCCATTCGTCCCAGCTGCCGAGGATAATTTTAAAGTTCTTTGCGAAGTTTATCTCTTTTGTTGTTCTTCGGATGAATAAGTAGTGATGTCTTTTTACTTAAGGCCTTTATTTGTTGGATGAGGWGTACCTTCCCTCTTCCATATCCTTCTGCTGTAATATAAAGCATTGCATATTTTGGTTTTGATTGATCACCAGTTTGAGCACTGTGAATTCCTAGCTGTCTAGTCTATCTCAAGAGGACGGTTACTGGAGATCAAAATTGGTTAACTTACGTCAACATTAAATGGAAAAGTCTATATTCGAATAGCGGTGAGCTGGCGTAAACGGTGTTCAAGCCGGGATTGACRGTCAGRAAAAGTGGAATTGACAGGGAATCACCCACYATAAGTTGTCCCTCTTCGTAATTCGGACCTGTACTCCCAGAGGTTASACCGTCCGAAGAAAGCAATCACTTATAAGTGGTCTCTTCGGTCCTAATTGCTTGAACTTGTGTTCCTGCAGAACGACATCAGGCCCTCCACATCGATTTTGACTTGTCAGCAGTTCCGGGAGCTTATACTCCGGATCTGGCAACAAATTATTACTACTTGGTTCTGTCTATGGCGAATGATTTTGCTGTTGAAAAATTCGCCTCAAGAGAAGCCTGTGAAAATCGACTATACCAGTTTTTTGCCAATAGGGGCGGGTATTTGAATGGGTTTGGGATAATGGAATGTCACCATAAATTATAATGTTAATATAATACCCCAATGATGGGGCATAGGTTACTAAGTTTCTTCCYCATCACCTACCAAAACTGGTATTTAGTTGAAAACTTAAAGAGCGCAGGGAGTACGATTAGCTAGAGATTCGGAAGTTTCAAGAGACATCGTATTAAACGAAGAAAGAAAACATAATTATTGACTTTTATTCGTTGGAGGTTCGTGAAGAAGCCCAAAAATTGGCATAAAATGGAGTTTAAAAATATGGTAGTCAATGGAGATGTTGTAGAAAACGCAGGGCTATAATAAAATAGGGTTATGGTGATGTGAGTTGAAGCAGTATTATAMGAGGCTGTTGGATAGTTTCGGTATTAATTTGCCGTAAAAGATTAAACATTGGGAAACCAAAAAATGGTTTTGAATCTTATCGAAGACATATGGATGTTGATGCGTTTTAAAACTCGAGTAAAATTTCTACTCATTATGGTATGAATTGATGAGTTCAGATTCAATCTTTAGTATTGATAGTTTGCAGATATTTTTTGTTTGAAGATTTTAGGGCATTTAGTTATAATGTAAGTTTATGAATAGATTTAAGACCTAGTTACATATATTATGTAAAACTCCACCTCTATAATAATAATACCCAACGACTACCMTCCTCCCGCCCAACCGACGCGAGGGGCGCAATCCGCGAACGAGCGGAATTAGCCAAGTCTTATAAGGCAAGGGAGTTTTAAGCGTTGCGATCTTAAGCTGCTCAGCTACAGAAACACAAATTTCAACGGCCAAAATTAAGAATTAGATTAAAGTTTATAATTTTYAAATGTYACTTGTTAAGAGTAGATAAAATAATTTTTTTAATGGTAAAGAGTGAATCTGTTCGTTTAACTCGAAATTTGTTCTAGAAAATTTTAAAAGTAAAGGTCTAAATTGCCTGGTAGTGCGAGCGGGRATGTTAAAATTAATATCAGACTAGAGAGATGGGCTACAGACTGACCAATTGATGAGTTTTACAAGAAATATTATACCAAGCATTTCCCTACGACTAGCAAGTGTAGGGATTTATAAGTTTTAAACGGTTAGTGGAAAGGGGAAGATGTAAACTGAAATCCCAATGCAAATGATTTAAGGCAAAAAGTAAAAATTGTTTTTGAACGGACTCTMKYTTCTCAGAATGAACTTGATAACAAGGGTTCCATACCACGGAAGCATACTCTAATATAGGCCTCACCAAAGATGTAAAAAGAATTTTCGTGGTAAGCGGATTTCTAAATTCTTTAGACCGACGTTTAACAAAACCAAAAGCACCTTTAGCTTTAAAAACCATGGAAGATGTGTGAAGATTAAAATTGAGTTTTCGGTCCATAGTTACTCCCAAGTCAACAAAACTGCATACTTGCTCCAACCGTAAGTTTTGTATTACGTATGAAGTAGGGTCTACAGAACTACGTAGAAAGCACATCGTTTTACATTTTTTAAGGTTCAATGGAATGTCATATCTAACACACCAAGAAGCTAGGTTGTAAAAGTCTGCTTGCAACTGACATCTTTCGCTATTCGAGGTGAATGATTTAAAAAGTTTTACATGGTCAGCATATAATAAAACGTTTGAAAACTTAACAACAGATGATTTGTCATTAATAAATAACAAGAACGGANAAAAAAAAAAAAAAAAAAAAAAAAAAAAAAAAAAAAAAAAAAAAAAAAAAAAAAAAAAAAAAAAAAAAATTAATGGTTTATTTTATGAAAAGCTTTACTAAAATAGTATATGTATAAACTATATTTATCCTTTTTTTTCAGCCATCATCGCCACAAAAAGCGACGTCGACATAAAAAACCAAAAATCCTCGTGCAGGATCTGGAAACGCGCATTGTCAAGGTATAGAAATAATAATAGGGAAATAAAAAATTAAAAAAAATATAAAAAAAAATAAAAACTGAAATGAAAACTTTGCATTTTTCTTCTCTTTTCTCTCTCCTTACTCTCTTCTACTTTACCTGCCTTCATTTATTGGCGCAAAGGTSGTCGATCCCGATGACCTGTCGCAGCGGGCGCGCTGCACAATCGTTGTGACAGCGTGTCTGCTGCTGGTCATGTGCCTCATGTTGGTCGGCGTGACGTTGCGCATGGCGCCCCTCATCGATGACATGGGTAAGTGCGAAGTTTTAGTTGATTTATCGTATMAGACTAATGCTAATTAGGAAGCAAATTTCGATTTTTTCAATTCCGTTATGATACTTATTRCTATTTTTAAATATATATATATATGTATATGTGTATATGAACGTCTTATGCGCTCTTCTCTTCTACTGCTACCCCTGTGTTGGCTTTGACTTTTTTCCATTATTAAACTTTGAATTATAAGCAAAGAAAAAAATTATACATCTTACGCATTCGAGCCAAGTACTTAGCGCGTACTTGTAAAACAACAATAAAAACATGCAAATGAGTTATAATAAAAACTGTATTATATTATATACAAATGTGTATGCATCTGCAGAGCATTAATACGGGTATAGTCTTTGGCTGCCGATAACCAAACCGTTCCGAACTTGCGCCCACATTAGCTACAGACAAATGTTTTAAATCAAAGAAGTTATGATATTATAAAAATAATTGCAATAGTAAAAACATAATTACGGTAATAAAATGAATAAAAAGAGAAATAATTAAAATTTATTATTAAATAATTTACAATAAACTTAATATATGAAACATCTCAAAAAGAAATAAAATTTAAATAAACACGATATTAATAAATAGTTGAAATAAATTTTAAATAAAAATGTATAAAAAAAAGTTAAATAACCAAACATTTTATACTATTGCAACTGGCAAGGATTAAAGCTCGGGTAATACCTTCAGATACATAAGGTTTGTTAGTTTTGTGTAGTCTAGGGAAAGATTCATTCTAAGCACAAAAAAACAGCGTTATTAGTAACATACGCTCTCTCTATTTTGTTAAGATAATTCACATATCGTCCGATATAATCAATATAAAATCACCCGGAAGTTCGAAAATCTTTATATTAATGGCGAGAAAGCAATATGGTCTTTTTAATTTCGAAAAAAGAATCTTATAAATCAAATGTGCAGAAATGAGTACTAAAATCTTTACATATGCATCGGAATAGTTCGTTAAGGTCGTAAATTTGAACCACAACCACATTTGAACTGTAAAAGTCTAAACTGCCTCGAAAAGCGAACTTGCATATTAAGATTACCTTCGGACTGGTGAAAAGAACTACTAACTGTTCTATTCAGGGTTTTTACTAAGAATATAATACCAAGAATTTATCTATGACTCGAAAGTGTAGGYAGATTAAAAAGTCTTAAACGACTAATGTATGGAGGAAGACTTAATCCCATCGGAAATTCTCTAAGGGGAGAAGTAAAAATTGTTTATGTACCGACTCTAACTTGTAAGTAGGTATTTGGTAACTAGGTAACACATACAACAGAGCCGTATTCCAATATTGCTCTAACCAAGATTTTAAAAAGTTTTTTAGTAAYATAAGGATCTCTAAATTATTTAGACCAACGTTTAACAAAACCAASATTATATTTTGCTTTCAAGACTATGGTACTCGTATCAATATAAAGATAMCCGATTCGACCCACTTGTGACACATACTACTATCTGGAAATTTCAATCATATATCTCACATATTGACCGATATTTTCGGTAATAAGTTAGCTATAAGCACTGGGTCCACTTATTGAGTACCCAGGGCCTTGAACCGTTACGGTTCTATTCACGCAGTTTTTAGTCATAAAGTGTCACATCTCCRATGCACTATTTGAGCAAAATTCTATCTATATATGTTTATTCAATCTTGATTTGTGTGCTGCAAAGTGAAGGTTTGTAATGGAATTTAATTTTTCTAAAAATGGGTTTTAGTCCGATATCGCCCATTGTCGCACTGTGACATATGGAGGAATATGGGAAGACTACCACGTACTGAATGTAGTCGAAATCGGTCGGTCGAGTTCCGAGATATGTGATCTCACCCAAAAGCGGGCGGTGTGATGCGCCAAATTTTKACCTCGGGTCTTGTAAAGGCCTCTCAYAACAACTCGGAGGTAAAATTKAATGTCACTCATGTTTTTACTTATTCATATATCGTGCTTTCGGTACTTTTTAACAGCACCGTTATATGGAAAGCGATTTCATTCATTTTCACACTGTCTGAAGGAGTTTTTCATAATATTTGCACCAAGAAAACTGWATTGTTGTTGCTCTAGCGATTTAGGATATATGCACATTAATCTTATTAGAAAGCGGATCTCTTCCTTTTTTTTGCCAAGGCACGAGCATATCAAGTTTCATTGAGATATCCCAATGAAATATCAATGATATCTCTTTCTGCTCAAGTTACTGCTTGCTCTTACGGACGAACGGACAGACAGAGGRTCACCCGGATTTTCACTCTCCCGGGAAATTCTCAATAAAACGCACAATCTTTATTTATTTATCAATAACTGTTTTGTCGTCTTTAAAGTGATACCAAAGATTTTTCCAGTCCTCGAACTCCAATTTTCATAATCAGTTTTTAGGATGGCATTCAGCTCATTCAGTGAATTTTGTTCTATCTCTTCAATCGACCGAAAACAGGTTTCACGGAGCCACAATTTTTCAGTTTGAGAAACAAGAATAAATCACACTAAGCGAGATCTGTTGGTATGCATTGCGCTTTTAGCTTTAAATWCGGTCACAATYTTRCCCYTWWARAAAAAAATTTAGCCTTATCTGGACYAGTCGAGCAAGAACGCGTTTCATACCTAACGCAACCACTAAACTCATTTTAACGAACTTGCTAAAGATCTTGTGCTCCCTTGCCAYCTCTCTAATACTTTTCTAACGATTTTCAAGCACAATATCCTTTATTTTCTTAATATTTTCATCAATTGAAGAGGTCGAAGGAC
>NW_017536296.1:427259-450006 GCF_001853355.1 Bactrocera latifrons | reverse complement strand
AAAAATTAATTGTAATAATAATATACCGTTAGCGAGAAAGCATAAATTTTCAAAGTGAAAAGTGTTCCACATTACGTGTTGTTACGTTGCGTTATGTTGTGTTACATTTTGCTACATTGTCTTACATAACGAAATAATCATTGTTCAACCATTTTGTAATTAATTGTGCAGAAACTTTAACTTCATTCATAATCCCTCATAGTTGCCATCACCACAAAARTAGTTAAATGAAATGTTTGTAATAGTTCTAGTTTTTCAAGCACTAAAAATCTAACTGTTTTCCCGAACACGCGSCTTTATTCTCTAACTGTAACTCACAACCAGATTCAAAACCCAAACAAAAAAAAAAAATAAATAAAGATTGTACAAAATTTAGATTTTCTAAAATCCAAAATGCACTCTACTAATATACACTCCTGCCCACTACTCTACCCCACCGTCCTCTCTTAAGCTAATTTAGTTAAATTAGATTTACTTAAAGAAAAAAACAAAAGTATACAAAAAAAAAAAAAAACACAAAATTCCTATCAATGTGACTTTAAGAATCTAATTTCATGTTTGTTGTTTTGATTTGTTTTGTGTATATTCTCGAACTTCGACCGTACGAACAATAATTACAAACTACCAAACCAAATTAGACATGCAAAATAACTGTAAGTACACAAATTTTATTACTAAGCTCTTTAAAATATACCATACTACTACTACATATTCTCTTATACAATAAATACAATAAARATATATTTTAAAACATTTTATTAAATCACAGACATCAAATAAGGGAATGTACACTGCGAAAAAAGCTTAACTGAAATAAAATCAACGAAAAGCTGCTTAGCCTTTTAGAGCTTTTAGAGCTACAAAAACTTTAGGCAAAATATTAATCCTTTAACAGGAACTTACTAAAATAACGAAAAACGAGAAATAAGGGTAAGCTTTAAGTTTTCTTAAAAGCTTTTTGTGTCATATAATGCTATAAAATGTATTATAATTATTATTACGCGCGGGTTCTTTGAAAACCTATTGCTTAAATATAAAAAATCAAATAAGGAAAAGCTTTCTTAAAAGCTTCTAGGGTTAAACATTGCTACAAAAGTTTATAATTATAAGCGAATTCATAAAAATGTTTACTTATAATAAATTAAATAAGGAAAAGCTYAGAGCTTTTTTAAAAACTTTCGGGATTATATACAAAAATTTGCAGATGAACTTTTATTGCTATAACTGGTTACAGTTATACGCTGATATAAAGCCGGGAAACAATTAATTTTTAATTTAAGCATTCAAAAGCTTTCTTTCGAAAACTTTTATGAAATCTAAGTAATTTTAACCACCTATAACATACATACATACCAACCGATAAGTTACTAAATTAGTGAGAAGCAAATTAAACATTATTATCATTGTCATAATTSAACCATATTGAAAAGCTCACTGGGTTATTCTCTGTAGTCCAAAGTGAGCTGATACAAAAGTCATAYCCTACAAAGTGATAATCTCATCCATATTCACTTTTAAAATGAAACAATTGTAGCTTTTCAAAGAAAAGCACAGCAGCATATTCCACAAAGCTTTTATTAATATATGCATTTAATATGTTCCCAAGAAATTATGCTAGCATAATACTTGGGTTCATGAATTTCTTTGCTTTCAAAAGCTTACAAATTTTTTACATATAGCTTATAATAAATAAGCTTTTATATTATTATATTATATTATTATATAATTCTTTACAAAAAACAATTTACTCTCGTTACCTTCACTTAGTATATATCTATACCGTTACTTATTTGTGGTCCTAAAATAGCTTTAACAGCAAAACCTTAAAGTATACAAAGCGCCAAACCAGAAATTAAGAGCAACAACCAAYACCTCATTTTTTCAAAGTTTCGAAGCTTTTCACTGACTTCAGGAGCTTTTCACAGGCTACAAAGGCCTTTCACTGCCTTCAAAAGCGTTTCCCTTCAAAAGCTTTTTACCGTCTTTAAAAGCTTTTAAAGCTCTTGCTTTTTACTAACATTTTCTTCTCTCTCCTATAAATTTTGCATTCTCTAAAATCCAAAACGTGCGTTCTCCGCCAACTTTTGAGTTAAAAATCATTGTTTACGCTCACTCAAGCGCTTTTGTGYTATGCGCACTACATGCCATGTCGAGCAATATCCGGCATGAAAACTAGGACAACAAGTCACATGTTGCGCGCCCATGTTTATGYCACACAGCAGTTTTTTCCAGCTTATCGTTGACGGAAMACACAAACATGCATGCRTACATACATATTTACATACACTCATATACAACTAGGCTGTAGCGCCCACAGGCGGGCTGTTGCGCATAAATCAGCATGAGCAAGTGCAGTGCAGCGCTGCTGGCGTTGTTGTTGCTMCTGTAATTTGGCGTCAATTAGATGCAATTGTGGTGGCTGCCAAAGAGGTGCCGTGTGTCGGTGAAGTGTACAATCGAGTTGATAGGTCCGGCGGCCGTGGCTCGCACTCTGTGGTTGTTGTCTATTGTTGTTGCTTTTTTTGCGTTTTGCCTTTCGCTAACCATTGTTTGCCATTTCTAGTATTTTTTTTTTAATTTTTTTCATTTACACTTTTGTTTTGCTTTCGCGTTTTTTCTCTCGTGTGGTGTGATGACGCTCCTCTTGGGTTTGAGGTTGTGCGCGTTGCTCGCTTAATGTCAATTAATTAGTATTTAATTAATGTACACTTGTATTTACCAATCGGACTCATTAAATGCAATCGAGCGCACACACACATGTTGTTTATGAAAATTTTTTTTTCATATTTTTTGTTGTTTGCGTTGCAAATATGCACATTCAATATTATGTAAGTTAGTTTTCAGGAGTTGAGTTTTTTTGTTGTAATCGATTTGTGTGATTAAATTTTAATCTTTTGTTCAGCTCATCTATCATTAGTTGCATTTACGCACATATACACACGCACATATGTCATATAATATATTATGTACTTGCAACATTTTTGCGCGTTTTTTTGTTGACATTTCTCATAATTAATTTTGTGCATTTTATTTAGTTATTTATTGGTCAATAAGAATTTGATATTTTGAGATATTTGTTCAGTCTGCGTATTTACCTCCCTCTTGATCATTTGTAGTGAGYACGATGTTGTCTCYGACTCAGAGTCGTCCAGAATTAAGYCAACTCTCCTGCTGTTTCGTTACCGGAAATGTTCCTATGATCGAAAACTCAAATAATGGACAAGCGGAGTTGAACTGCGGTATGTTGAAAGCCTTCAATCAGTCGTTGTCTAAGATGGTTTCAAAATTTCAATACCACAATGTTAGCAATGCCACATGGCTCTCTGTATATGTGGTAGCTTTCTGTTTACTAACCTAGTTTTTCAAAAAAACTCCACAGGTCTTCTGTATGCCTAGTACTTCCGCTTGGAAGATGCTAACTGAGTTTGGTAAATGCAATTCATCGGTATAGATTGAAATATTATTATCTACACCTACTAACACTCTTCTTCATTCACGTTTAGAGGATATTCTCAGCTGGAAGTCACTAGGGAAATTYTACTTTGGGAGGATATAAGAATATTTAGATTTATTTTCAGCTGTTACAAGATACCAGTGCTCAYATGTAAATATTAATATAATGACCACTTTTCAAAAATATCGGTGTAAATTTCCCATACCAAAATATCTTTTGAATCTGCTTTATTGCAAGGCCATACATTAACTATTTAAAATATTTCACAATATAAATAGGTGGCAACCCTTCATAAAAATGTTTTCAACCACCAGTATTTTAGTCAATATATTCTGTGTTAATATTTATTATTTCCACCTCAAATGCTGATTTCGGCTTTGTCAGSGATAGGTTGAACAATSAAATAACGTGGCTCAATGTTTCCACCGCAACCTTCTCCTTAATAATTTTCCACCTTGGCCTGATTAATCAGCTGCAGCTTGAGTTGAAGACAAGCATTGAGTGCATTGTGGRCGAGGCATTAACGGCTAYCCCAGAAWAATAAYGTAAACTTCCACCGGTAGGGTCTCSAATGACTTAGTCACGGCAGTCACAATCCCACTAMATCAAGGTATTTTACCATAAAAATCGGRTACAAAATTAAAAGCTTTTATAACTATATTAGATACTACAGTAATAAAGGTTGGTACTCTTACTCGAATACTTTTGAATATAAAAAAATTAAAACACAAAAATCACAAATACAATTGCAACTTGTGTATGAAATTTCGGCAGTTTAGAACCCTAAAATATATCCTAGTTTTAGCTAGAATATTTCAAATGATCTTAGGAGTAATGGAAAGCAGCCCTGTTTTACAAAACCAACAATCGTGTCTAGAACCAATTCCTCTGATGAAATGTCTTATGTTCGAAGGACTGATTTTCGTTAGCTCCGATGTCCACCAAAAAGGAAAGGGAAGGTAAAGGAAAAWCCCTTACCTTTCTGAGTTTTCAGAGGAAAGATACTTTTTAGAATAGAGCTGCACGAAGCTGAAGACCTTGATGTGCTCTTCATTCGCACCCTCGTATTGAATGGAGTCCCTACTGGGCACAGTTGGAAGAAGTGTTCAAARCTTCCTCCAATAAAAGTAATCATTTGTATTTCTGAAATTTCTAAAGGTGCTACATTTTRCGTAAAATAGCAATACAAGAAATGCAGTTTCTGGGAAAATTAGTTTAAAGACTTGCGAGAAGCAGCTGATTAATTCAAAGACTTAGATTTTTTTCCATATTATAGCAATTGAGTTGTGTTTTAGGGATCAACAGTAAATTTGAAAAATAATTAATTTTATTAAACTTCATGGACTAGCCTAACCCCTTTAGAAGCTTTTGCACTTTAACCTAAAATGAATATGTTAGTTAGAATCAAAACCTTAGATTTTCCAAAGACTGGAAAGAATCTACAAAGTCCCATACTCATATTGAAGAATGGCAGACGCCAAATAAAATTCACACACCCCAAAATACAACAAAAATAATTGAAAACTTAGCTTTACTCTTGTTATTCTCACATTCATATAAACACATATGAATTATATATGTATATGACAAACACCAGCGCGCATATATAAATGACAATATTGTATGTAAACTACATTACAAATGCACTCCTTCACACACACACACACACACCGCCAAGCAGCCATGCATTTGTAATGAAATAAGCTCCAGCTCACTTATAACGCATTATGCATAATTTTCGAAGTTATAATAAACCTCCAGCAAATGTGTATGTGTGTGTGTGTGTGAAATGTAGAAAAAATAGCAAAATGGCGATGACACTGCTTTCGAAGAAACGAGCGCGTTCTGAATGCATTAGAAATACCAGCAAACACACACACATGCATACGAGTATACACAGTAAATATAACACGCAGGAGAGAGGAAAAGAGTATTTGCTTCACATTGCTTCGCTGCAATGGTTTACTTTTACTCCGGGGGATAGGGGGATGCGAGTTAATTTTCCTCGGTTTATTGTTAAGCTAAGCAAGCAAATCTTCGCACCACCGCGTATATGACTACCCAGCGACAATAGCGAGCGGGCAGCGGTAGCGGGGAGAAGGAGTGTGGGCGCACAGGTATGGCATTTTGAAGATTAGTTAGCAAGATGCTCAACAAACGAAGCATGTTTGCATTGTTATACACACAATTCGTGCGTTTGTGTGTGTTTAGAAATACTTTTGTAAATTCACGTGCTGTAGGGGAAATTACTTCGAACATAACGGTTAAATTGTGTAATGCTTTGTAGCGCTACTTTGTCGTATTGTCATTGTCACTTTACRCTGATATGTAAATAGATATTATAAGAAATTTGTGTAATATAAATATGTACAAATTGTTTTAGCGAAAATAAAAAAAAATTTATAATAGATAAAAGATAGATACATTTTTTTTTTTTTTTTTTTTAATTCTAACTTTTCGAAATCATTTTTGTAGGACGATTTTGTCTTTGATCCAAAATAGACCTTAGTCACCTCTTTACTCGATGAAAATTTCTTCCCAGCGAGCCAACTTTTTGGATACCAGAACATAAAATAGTTGCTCAGAGTCAGATCTGAAGGATACCACATCCACCGGCAGCAATTCGAAGCTCAATTCATGGGGTTTCGCCATCGTTTTCACTGACTTGTGACTTGTTCCAATATTGCTGTGTAATATTCGCTCTTGATGGTGCTTAATTTTTYAAGGTATTCTAAAAAAATTATTCCATACGCCACCCAAAATACAGACGCCATAATCCTGCCAGCCGACTGTTACGTTTCTCTAAGCTTTGGATCGGTTTCATCGGGTGYAGTCCATTCGAATAATCGTCGATTGTACTTCGAAGTGAAGTGATGGAGCCATGTTTCATCCCTTGTCATATATCGAACATCTCCAAACATTGCTCCGAMTGAGCAATTCGTCATTGTTTTGTGGCTAAAAGTGTTGTACACTTTGAGTTGATATCTTCAGAGTGCTTGCTACCGCTACTTCACGGTCCACACTTCACTGTGATCCAGAATTATTTTGGAGATTTTCGAACTCTGGTATGAGCCGTCACTCCCATACCATAAAACCCTTGTCCACTCCAATCAAGTAGACGCAACTGTCGCGCCTTAAATCAATTTCCTGATATTTTGAAAAGGCTAAATTTGTCTCTATAAAATAAATAGTTATCGTTTTAAATTAATTTTTTAAATTCTTTTATACACTGAACAGGATATACTAAGTTTGTCACGAAGTTTGTAACACCCAGAAGGAAGGGTCGGAGACCCTATAAAGTATATATATTATATAAATAATCAGTATGTCGAGCTGAGCCGATTTAGCCATGTCCGTCTGTCTGTCCGTCTATCTTTATATATACGAACTAGTTCCTCAGTTGTTAAGAATTTTTGTAAACGCCATTTTCTCTTCACGAATCTGCTCATTTGTCAGAACTGCCAATATCGGACCGCTATATCGTATATCTGTCATACAAACTGCACGATCGGAATCAAGTTCTTGTATAGAAAAGTTTCACATTTGACAAGATATATTCACGAAATTTGGCATAGATTATTTTCTAAGGCAGCAATTTAATATCAGAAGAAATTGTTCAGATCGGTTCACTATAGCATATAGCTGCCATATAAGCCGAAAGATCGGAATCAAGAGCTTGTGTGGAAAAGTTTCGCATTTGACGTCGTGTCGTCACGAAATTTGGCATGGATTACTGCTTAAGGTAACAATATAATCTCCAAAAAAATTGTTCAGAAGGGATTACTATAGCATATAGCTTCCATACAAACTGAACACATAGTTACTAACAGAAATGCACCTGTGTAGGGTATTTAGCTTAGGTGCAACCGAAGTTAACGTTTTTTTTTTTTTTTTGTTTGTTTCAGTTTGATTTTCGAAAAAGATAATTTATATATAACGGTATTTTCTGGAAACGTCATAACTAGAAATCTTTATGCATTTATTTCATAAAAACCCAAAATCTTAATCGAGAAACCAGGAAACGAAGAATTAAACAMAACGTTTTCAGTCCATAGTAAAGAAGAGCGGATCAATGGTTCTGTGATCGATAGTTACAACGGCAAATGTACCTATGCACTGACGAATCAAAGGGTGAAATAGGAATAGGAGTGGATTTTTTTTTTCTTTTTTTTTGTAATAGTCCATTCCTAGAAAGCAGTTTCAGACTAATATAGTATACTACAATACACATTTTCAGGTCGAAATTGTAGGCCTAACAGAAGGTGCTAAGTGTACTTCCGCTCTAATAAAGAAGTACATAAGTAATAAGTAGTAGGTAACTCGGTTAATATCATCTGGCTACCCAGACCAGACCAGCAGGTAGAAATAGAAGGAAATAAAAGGGCATACAAGCTGACCCGCTCCAAAACAGCTGGAGATACAATTTCCCTATATCAAGTATTGTTGTCTTGGAACACAAGCAACACTGGGCTTACCACAAACTTACTTTGGCTCCTACTTTAAGGTCATTCTCTCTGGMGTTTAGTAACTTTGTAGGTCTCATCACAGAGCTTCTACCCCTAAGATATCACTATAAAAWTTTTTTTTAATGTGGATTCGACTATACGTTGAATGCTGAGATGCTGGAACATTAACCATACGAATGCCCAGCCATCTGCCGAATGAGACGGCACATATTGCACGCCTTCGAATACTACAACTTAATATCAAAGGCATCGTTGGGAATGAAAGAGTGGACGAGATTTGCAAGAATGGTGTACGRCTAACATCCGTAAACGTGATCAACATTGGGAAACCCATACACGAYGATCTAGACAGAAGCGTGGTAAAGAAAATTCAAATCCGATGAAACGAGCTACCTGGGTGTAAAACTGCAAAAGTCATAGGCAAAATAGTTGATCGGAAGTACACAAAATTCCAGAGAAAYAATGGAATATCTCTTGTGCACTTGTMCCGCATTGCCAAGACTACGCTGTAAGCATCTGAAGTCMCCACGGCATGATACACTGGAGGAGGTATCGATAGTGAGGCCGCAGAGTTTGYTAAAATYCGCGTCAAGCGCAGGCGTCCTAAAGGATGACTATTTTAAAGCACAAAGACAAAGAACCAGAATTGGTATATGCGTGGCTTAWTGGCCTATCAGATTAACCTAACCTAACCTATTGTCTCCTTGGCAGCTGTGGTGGAAAAAATCAAGGTTTTCACCAACTTCACTGAATTGCTGGATTAAGCATAATTTGATTACTACAATATACACATACATATGTAATTCAGAATTCAAAAGCGTCACCATTAAGTGGCACAGCGCTGTATTTAATGTGTTGTAGAAAATTAATTTCCACATTATCCTTTTGTTTGCGTACAACTGTTTATAGCTACACGTGCACTTGCAWATACATAAAAATGCATWRCTGTTGTTGTTGTTGCATWCTTATTTGGTTGTTAATATTTGTAATGCTTAGCCATGAATAACTGAACATAATTTGATGTAGAACAAGACGTGTGGCACGTTGCAAGTGTGTTTGGGTGCGGCGTGTGCAACTTGCGCTGGCATATTTCCGCTGAAAATACCTGAGAGTATACTTATTTGTATGAAACTGTTGCTGTGCAGATTTGCAATACTCCACCTCACCCCCCTGAAGGTGTAATGGCTGCATACAAATTCACAGCTGAAGCCAGGTGGCTCAGGAAGAAGAAAACTGTTTCGAAACCAGTTAAATTGGAGAGATTTAGTTGAATGAATYATTTGTGGTTAATGTAGCTCACCGTTTAGGGATAAATACGTTTAATATAAAACAAAATTTTGCGGAAGCTAAACTGTTCCATGCTTTGGAGAATTGCATAAACCTTTCCTAATCTAGAAAAATCTGGGTAATAACGGAACATTAATAATACAGTGAGGTAAATGCTAAGTGCACACTCATATAAATTGAGTAATGCCGAATCAAAACACGTACAGATCAAATTCTGAAAAATCTTCTAATAATCCTTAGTCTATAGCTTAGTCCGAACCAACCTTCACATAGCTCGCAACTTCGTCACAACTATTCCTTAAGATCTTGATTGTTTCGAACTTATTTAGAACTGAATCAGAAATTGTACAGAATTAGTTTCGGAATTGTTCCGAAGTAGTATCGAATAGTTACCGAATATTTTCGGAAATTAATATTTTTTTATTTTATTTTGAATTACTTTCGGAATCATTCCAAAGTGTTGCCGAACAGAACTTTTTCGAAATGTTTAGAATTGGTTTCGGAATATTTCGGAAGTATTGCCGAATATTTTCCGAATACTTTCGAAACTTTTCCAAACAGTCCCGAAATAAACCCTAAATAGTTTTCGAATAGTTCGGAAATAGTGTCTAAGTTATACCTAGTTCCCAAAAGTTCTTGAATATTTTCAAACTTGTTTGGAAATGAATCCGAAATAGTGCGAAATTAGTTTCGGAATCGTGCCAAAATTGTTTCGAAAGAATTTTCAAATACTTTCAAAACAATAAAGAAAACTTTCCAAAATGGGTCACAAATATATTCCGAGTAGAATGAGCGTCATAACGAAATAATTTCAAATTCGAAATAGTTACGAAAACTTGCCAAAATAGAACTCAAATTGATTCCGAATAGTTCAAACTAGCGTCAAAAAAGTTACGAAATAATTCCAATTTCCTGTTTCCAAAGCGTAAAATATTTCAGAATAGTTCTAAAAGGTTCCCAAATAGTTACGTTATTCTTTTGCAATTGTTTCGAGAAAGCCTCACAAAATAGATCCCAATTTATTCTGAAATAGCTAGAACTACTACTTAAAAATAGCTAGGACACTACTTAAATTATTCAGAAAAAGTTTCTAAATTCTTTCGAAATCCCTAGCGTATTACTTCCGCCGAAATAAGCTTGAACTTGTTCGTAACCAGGCYGTAACTAGTTCCAAAAATTGTATCTTGTATATTTCAAACTTGTTTAAAAGTGATTCATAAATATTGCAGAAGTTTCCATATTGTAGCTAAATTATTCAGAAGTATTTAAAATAAATTTTTGAAGTAGTAAGGAAAATAGAACCCAAAAAGATTCCAAATAGTTCCGAACTAGCCTCAAAATTGTGTTCGATATCTTTAACTTGTCTCGAACCAGGCTTGAACTAGTTCTTAGCCAGGTTTATAACTAGTTCCAAAAAAGTCTTGTATCTTGTATATTTTGAACTTGGTGTGTCGTTGAAATTGTGCAGAAATATGTCCGAATGAGTTTCAAATTGTACCTAAATTGCTCCGAAGTATTTTTTTATAAAGTTCGAAAAAGTTATAAAAAATTTCTAAAATAGAATTCAAAGACTTTCCGAATAGTTCCGAAATATCGCTAAAATAGTAAGGAAATGACTCCAAAACAAAGCCGAAATAGTTTCTTAAGAGCACCAAACATTTCCCAAGCAAGTAGTTTATAAATTGCTCCCAAATAGTTGCCACATACCTTTAATAGTTTCCGAATAATGCCGAAATAGTAGCTTCCGAGAAGTACCGAAATTATTCCGAGATAGGTTCTAAATTATTCTGAAATAGTTTTTAAATAATTCTGAAAAAGTGTTGAAATAGTTTAAAAACAATAGTAGTTTCCGAATAGTTCTGAAATGAAATGTGCTGTCGGATTGGCTCATTTCCAACAGTCATGAGGCGTTACTAAACTCCATGCTTGAATTCTAGGTTAAGCATTGACAAAACTCCTCTAGGGCGGTTAGTAGTTTTGTTCTACTATATAGGGAACTTCAAAGGCCTCAGCACCTCAGTGCATATTTTGCAAATTTTGCAAATTTAGCACTCCTTATTAATTTTTTTTCAACCTGTGTCTGATTAATTTATAATTACCACGCTACTACTTCGTCTCTCCTCCTCCCTCTTTGCTATAACCAAAGTTTCTACTAAAGGCCTCTTACTACATTACATCTATATATATACACATTAGGCGTGTAAATACTTACAACCACCACATCCATTTGCTCGGTAAATATGTACCTACTCGTAAGTATATGAAATTTCAAATTCCATTTGTGCAAACAATGAATTTGGGGATTCACTACTTCGCACTGCCATTCGTGGGGCTGTGACAAAAATTATTCGCCCGATCCTTTATGCTACTATTTGCATTTGAAATCACGCATTCTCCACGCTGCTCAGTACTTTGCAACACAAGCAGCAGCTGTGCAGCAGCAACGTTCTACGGGCCGATGGCACACACACTTCATGCGGCGCTTTTGTCGACTTTGTTGCAAACTCGACAGCGTCCATTGCGTTCACACGCCGCTCATGCAAGTCCCCAAATGTACATATGTGTGTATGCAAGTGTGTGTGTATTTTGGGGCACTATTTGCCCAATTTAGTGCTTTTTAAGCGGTTTTCGCTTTTGTGAACTTTATAATTTGCAATTTGTCAATTTTCATTGTGTCAGRCTCTAATTAGTTTTTAATTAGCTGTGAAGGCATCGGTCGTTGGCGTTGGTGGATTTTAAGTTACATTTAGAAATTTTGAATTTATTTTTAGTGATTTACTTTATTTGTCTTTTTGAATATACATATGCATKTGGTTTTGTAGAGTGGTCCAAACATATCGTATGTGGTGACGAGCTCTATTGCTTTATCAGAAATAACAACGTCATGGTTTGTATAATCGACAGTTTTAGAGGTTCAGAATTTCAAAAAAAAAAAAAAAAAACATTTGCGAAACTTCAATCATTTTATCACGGTGAGTTCGGTAGGAAAATTTAATATAAAAGCTGTCTATTCTCACCTGACATCCTGGTCTCGAGCTTATCACTCTTATAGTTTAAAATTTTCAAGAAACTTGCATACTTCTTATGTTTCTTTTTGGAAGGTTGATTTATTGAGAAGACTTTTTTTTTGGCAAAAGCTTATCTAATTTAACTGTTTATGCTTTTGGTACAATTTTATAAGGCTCATGTCTTTGAAATTCCAGTTTGCTCTGAGAATTATTTCATAGTTTTCAGTAAAAAATCAGAGTACTACTTTGATTATTATGACCAATTTTCTTAAAAGTAATGAAACAAAGTTAAAGCCACTAAGCTCCTTTGAGAATCATCATGAAGACTTTTATCATCATTAATGAAAATTCATATATCCATGGTGTCATAATCGGCCTTGTTGATGAACTCAGGCTATACCGACAATGCGACCGAGAAAAGGAGACCCACGAGAAATAATACACAACGTTATTATTCACCAATAAAGTAGATTGCACCATTGATGGTTTTGTGATTGACAGTTCCGGTGGTGAATACTACATAGTCACTAGTGAATGAGAGAGTGAAACAAGAACACCAGCAGGCTTCTTCTGTAGTAATTCATACACAGAAGGTAGCTTCAAACTAATTGACTGCAATTCAGTGTTTCAAGACGAAATTATTGGCATAACAGAAGGTGCCAAGTGGGCTTCTGCTCTAGCTAGCAAACCCATAAAGAATCCAAGGGATAGCCCAGCGGAAATTGGCGCCAATACTTGGTATCAGATACTAACTCTGTTAAAGACACCTACTCTTCAGTAAATGAGAAAAGTGGATGATGGCTGAATGACGAATATGCGCAGTGAATAATGAGATGCTAGCTTATTATATATTCGAATAGTCAGCCTTCAGCGGGTTGAGGTGGGATAAATTCGACGGATCTCAAGAGACATTGAGCAGCTGAGTTGGAAAAGAGTAAGGTTTTATACAAAGTCCACTGAGTTGCTGCATAACGCTTAAGTTTTTTACCACGCGGGAGTACAATGGGGCCTAATGATCTTACTACGGACGTCTGGTGCTCATATGCCTCACTTTTTAAGCAACTAACCAATGTCATCTTATGGATAGAAGAAGAAGAAGTACAAATACTTTTTGAGATATCGATAGACGTCGTGTAAGACTTTGAATGGTTGCGGAGAGTATTTCTCTGGACTTTAACAACATCATTACTCAACCAGCGGTATAAAGAACAATATATATGAGAGAAGGAGAGACAATATACTCCTACTTTTCTATCTCGTATTAGGCTTTATATCATAGGGGATTATCAGAGGCACTTTAATGACTTAATTGGCAGAAGAAGACGAAGGAGTAAAACAAAGAAGAAGACGATGAAGATGGAGCAAAGTCACTCGAAACATTTTATGCTCTCAATATTGCTATATTTAAATCATAATGTTAATTAGAAAACAATCATTTTTGAGTTAAGTTTTTTGAATTGATTTATATCGATAGTTCTCTTTATCGATGCTGGTCAGAGCATACACTTAAAAAGTATTTGCTACACAGCCGCTTTTAGGCATTCCTTTTAGGCCTTGTGAGTGTATATGATATATAGAAACTATCGATCCTCATTTTTTAATTGTTTAAGCATCAAGATATGTCGTATAGGTTTTTGAAAACAATACGAAAATTTTTTCTCTGATACACACTCTTAACGCTCCGAGATCTTGCTGCAACAAAGTATCAAGTATTGTGTTTAAAAGAAATTTTATATTTTTTAGCTTGTTGAGACTCCTTCAACTGCAGACCAACATTTTTTCGGTTCCTTTCGAAGTTTGTTAGTTAAATCTAGCTTCACAAAGCAAAGCTATACATACTCTTCACTCTATGTCATTCGCTGGACGTTTTGATGTACTAGATGTAATTATATAGACTTTGTTTATATTACATAAGTGAWTTATATTATATGAAACACGGTTTTCTTTGCCAGCGCAGAAGGCTTGACTCAGCTCGACTCCGATTTTTACGGTATTTTTTAAAATCGATATTTTGTGCTTCTYCTTCGATGGTTTTCATAAGGTAATTGTGTTGGAAAGTTTGTATCGCTATTTTTCTATGAAACCAAAAAGCCACAGGACGTGGTACGAACAATATTCACTCAAAATATTGATGTAGAGTTCTATTACTTATCACATAGGCTCGAATGAAAGATATATTGAAGTAATTTGGATTATTCTGATAATTTTGGTATTTCTACAACGCAACTTTGAAAGAATTCGATATCTCTTCTAAGCGTGATCTCTGCTTCCAGCCCGTGATAAAATATCTAAAAGGTAAGATCAGTGTTCGAGAGCATCCGGCTTATAGAAACTGATGATGTTTGAATATTGAGTTATGACGAAACGAGCCCTTGGTGTTCTTTTTGAATAGGTGCCTTCGAATACCAACCCAATCTTCTTGAACTTAGTGTCACTGTCTTAAGCGCACATTATAAAAATAGTTATAATTCAGAACTTTTTGCGCCCTTAACTTAATAGAGTTCACGCTCCTCATTAACCTCCTCTTTGTATTGCTTTTTAGAAAGCGCTTTGCTATTCTCAAACTTGTGCTAAAGCGATTACATGTGCCGTTAAGTCAAATTCCTTTCTTTATCCTCACATTAAAGAAAATGTGATTAAAAAATTTGTACGATCCCCTATTTTGCATTTTATGTTGTTAGGAAAAGAAATTTTGATTATCCTCCACATGCAACTCGGGACGCATTCTTAGAGACTTGGCGCACAAAAGACTTAACTGCATTATAGTTAGCACAAAGCGTATACTGATATGTTGACAAAGTGCAGGCACAATACAGCACCAATAATTACATAATAAACAAAGAAAAGGCAGTGTCGCCAAAAGCAGCAACAACACAAAGGCTAAGCGAAGACAAGCTTTGAGATGCCGAAAATCTTGTAGAGATGTCAAGAAAATGTAAAAATTTGCTTGTTTAATATTAAATGGAGGCTGCTGAGCTAAGTAAATTGAGTCAGGCACATTAGCTGTAATACAAAAACAATAACAAAACGAAAAAAAAAAAAAAACGATAACAACGGTTGCGCCGAAGCTGTAATACCCTTCAGAGATAAAAAATGTTGATATGAAAACTTGATGCTTATGGTTTAGTTTTTGTGGCCGCTATATGTTATAGCCATCCGATATCAAAATTTTTTCTTTGGAGGTTTGATAAACAAAAGAGGTTTCCATACAAGGCCTTGAGTTTGAACGGTCAGTTTGTATGGCAGCACAACAACATCACTAAATCTACTCTGCTCGTTACTCTGATTAATTATATATATAAATATTAAAGGATCTCCATGTCTACTTCTGAGTTCATTAGCTTCATGGCAAACTGAATACACACTGTTCAGGGTATAAAAAAATAGCAACATCAACAAATGCTGAGACAAAGGGTGTCCAAACGAGTTTAGAACAACACAAACAAACACGGRATTCACTAAGAATGAGACCTTTGAAGAAAAATTGTACAAAGTGAAGAATGAAAGGGTGAAGGAAATAAAATTAAATGTGTCTACAATAAAGGTACCTAATTTTTGGTACCGAGTAAAAAAATGAACGAGTTCGGATACCAGCATAACTTCAAGTGACGACAACAATATGTGCTTGTGGTGGCACAGCTTTCACCAAAATGGCCAATTAAAATGAGTGCAGCACTTCTTCAAGTTTTTTATGGCCAAAGCTGGGCATTGCTRAGCGAGCTAATTTGGTTTGAATATGAAACCGACCAACAAAACCGCAAGCGAGCCGAACAAAACAATGCCGAGGCGAACAAAGAGCCAATGCAATACTAGCCGGCGAAACGGTAGAAATGAAGAAGAAAGTGCCACAACAAAATGCAGCCATAAGGCAGCAAACAATAAGGCAGCATGTAAGCAAACAACAACAAAAAAACCCAGCCTAGATTTACAAAAGAATTTGAGGAGTTGGGCGGAGCAACAAAAAGCTGGGAAAAACAACTAAAATTTTGGTGAGAATAAAAGTAGTAACAACAACAAAAACAAAAAACAATAACAAAAATAATACGAAATCGTGCAAATATGAGCATAAGCGCACAATCAAAATGCAAATGCAGACGCAGACGCAGCGAGACATGTTTGYATTAGAGGCTGCCGCAGCTGCTGAGAAATCGTGTTGCCCTGGCAGCACTTTTTTCTTTTACTGGCGATTTTTAAATCTCTCGTGCTCACATGCTTCCGCTACCTGCATGTATTTAAGCGTAAAATTGTTGTAATCGTCACTGCTGCGCTGTTAATATGGTCAAAACGCGCTCAAACAGCTAACCAAACTACCCGTAACTTTTATATATATATTTATACATGTTTGTTTAAATGTGTGTGTGTGTGTGGCATATTGCATATTGTATTATTGCAAATGTGTGCGAAACGGCGCGTATAAAAACAATGGCAGCGCTATCTTATCAGCCGTTTAGTTCGCATGAGCGCCACATACAGGTTGCGTATACGCCATGTCGTGCTCTGGCTTTGCTCGCTTCGGCATGAAGGTACATTTCAACATGCCGTTTACTAAATATTATGGCGTTTGCTAACTATTATGTCGGTTTTATGCAAATTATTTGCTGCAGTTTTATTATTTACTCAGTTTGAGTGAATTTGGTGTTTATTTGTGCAGCTTAATTTTATGATATGGCAGCAGAAGAGATGGCTTCAATTAGGAGAGGCGAAGTGCATTTGTAAAATATATGTATACTGTTAATGTGAGGGGCTAAAAATAATAAAAGAAATAAAAGTTCATACTAGCATTAGAAGTTGAAGTTGAAGTAGAACTAGGCACGAAATATAGAAGTTTATAGTGTATAGTATTTATATCTTGACTATGAAAATATATTAAAATTAAAAATGTATACCGTGTTTTTTCTTTACTTGTCAAACTCATATACCCAGGTCTCATCAGCAGTTACAAAGGTCTCCATGAATTTGGGATCGATATTCGCACGATCAAGCTTGTCCAAACAGACAATAACGCGTTTCATACGCAAAATATTCACCCGCGAGAGATGTTGAGCTTTCTTGCCATATCGCTAACATTTCACTTGATCATTTTAAGCGTCATATACTTCACTSTTTTAATTCCTTTTTTTGTCATTTGAAGAGGTTGAAGAGCACCTAGAAGGAAACATGTCTTCGATTGTTTTTGAACACGTTATATCACTCGCATGCTTGAGTTTTCGATACGATTCGCCTTMTGAACGATTCCACACGAAATTTGGTTAGAAATAAAAAAATTGAGACGAATTTGAATTTGTTTACAATTTCCTAGTGCCTTTTTAGTCGCAATGTATATTTCGATAAATTTTATGTCGCACTTGATAACCAAATTATCGATTTTGAGAGACCACAAACAGGCAAAGGTGGGCAAAGGTTGGCAAAGGTGAGTTGGAACACCTGTTATTTCAATGGCTTTTTCAATTAGCATTTTCCATCATCTCGAAAAATAGTTTCATAAGTCCAAATTATATTCTCCGTTTTTTCGATATTAACTAAGGACTCGATTTCTCAAACACAAAAAAAAAATAAAAAAAGAATGATTTGGTTCAATGCCCTACCGAGCGCTATATTATTATTGTATTAACCTTGCCTACTCAAGTAGTTACATACATAGCAGTTTGTTACGGTTTATAAAATTCATAATAATGGCTGTTGGGCCCCTAGACTACTATAAAGATGGTAAGGAAATGGGTTCGGTAAGCACTAACATAATCTCATCTCAGCGAAGGTACAGATCTAGCAAGAAATACTCATTCAATTATACAGCTAATTTGGATAAGGTTGACATGACAGCTCTAAAATTATTTGTAAAATATTTGAAATAAAAAGAGAGCACTGCAATGACTGGTAATTAGAGTATCAGCTCCCAGATTGAAACAAATCGTTTGAAAAGGTTATTAGAAAATGGTTTTTTTTACTCTCACGGTGTTAAGAATTTGAAACCACTTTTTACATCTTCGAATCCTATCCAATGGAAGAAATTCCGACTGCTCTCTTTGGAAAAACTGGAAACTACAAATATCAGAAACTCAAGTATGTCTCATTAGAAGGGCTGATAGAGGAAGATTAAAAAAAGCGGAAGTATTTTCAGATTATTTAACCGAAATATTATCCCCATATAAAAAACACGTAGATTATTTACTGTTTCCAGTCAAGAAAGCGAAGAAATCGCAAGTTGCACTATCAAACAACAAAAAAAAATCTCCGATTACCACCTAATTACTSCCGAAGTTCTTCGAAAATAAGGTAAAAATCTATAAACAAATATTCTGACCGATATGGTGCTATCATGCACAACTCTGTGGATACACTAACACAAACAATAAAAAAGTCATCCAACAATTTCAAAACAAAGTACTAAGACTTATTGACAAACCGCCTTGGTATTGTAGGTGTGCTGATATAGAGTGTGATCTAGGCGTAAACAACTCGGTTAACGCAGAAATATTAAAAATTGCAGCAGCACATAATGCAAAATTGCTACAGCATTGTAACTAAAAAGTAACTAAGTATCCATGTTAACTTCTAGAGATGGTGTAACAAGACGACTCAAACATCTCAAGCCCAGCGATCTTTCAAATTAGCAAATACTGTCAGAGTCGTTTTTGAAATTTTATAATAACTATACGTTTAAATCATGTTTAAGTCACTTGCTAGTCCTTTATATTGACTGAACGAGTTGCAAAATTAATAAAAAAATGAGAACTTTTTTTTTTTTTTTGTTTTGTTTTGTTTTTTTGTTTTTTACTTTCAAATCAAGTGGCTCTGTTGACATTTAGTGACCTTCTATTTTTTTAAAATGCCAAATTTTAATAACTGTTGAAAGCTTTTTAGTAAAATATTACCTCAAATAATTTTTYGATTCTTCAGTTCCCAAGATATATTTAGTTTGCCATGGAGTTCGTCACGTCCAGAGGGAAACATCTGAGAGCATACGAAGTATTTGGCAAAAGATAGCTGAAGTTGGCTGACATCTCCAGATTAGACTCCCCTAGATTAGACTCCCCTAGGTGTCCGAGAAAGGCTACGATGTGGGTTCCTATCTCTTCAATTGAACAATCCAACACTAGAGTTGAGAGATACTAAATGGACATGATCTTAAATAGACTACTACAACAGATTGGGTACATTGTGCTTAAACGACAATTCTATTTTTGAACGTTCTTTGAACCAAAAGCTAATACACCGCTGATCAACTCGCTTTAGTTTCAATTAAACGGCCAATTTACAAAAAAAAAAAAAAAAATTTCTAGATATTTTTATTTTACTTCCTCTTTCCACACAATTTTTCGCTTGTTGCTTTCGCTTTGTATTGAATTAATTTTCCTGTTGGCTGCCATTTGGTGGCAAAATAATAAAAACAACAGCAACAAGAACATGGGGTGGGCAGAAGGACGCATTGCGCCCGCAGCATTTTTCCAAAATGACAGAAGAATTGGAAAACAAAAACAAAAACAAAAACAAAAACAAAAAAATGTGAGCAATTATAACAAGCATACACATACATACAAACATGTATACAATGTATATTTGTATAATAGAATATAGATATATTTGCAAGAAAGCCCAGAGGCAGCATCAAACAGCAGCCGCGCATAATTCCAAAGAAAAATACACAAAAAACCAAAAGTGAACGCTAAGTAAAACAAAAGCAACAACAACACAATGTTAACCACAATAGCAATAGCAGCAGTAGCAACAAAATAATTTACTAACACAAAGTGAGTCGCAACAAGTAATGAAAGAAAAATATGGCAACCCTGTGCTGGATAGCTGTATAAATGCGAAAGTAGTAGAAAACAGCAAATAAAAACAAAGCAATATAAACAGTGRCAGCAACAACGACAACAACGGCAACAAGCAGCAAGCATTTCAGTCGAAAAGCAACGAAATAACTGAAAGCCACAAGTGGCGCAGCGAGCTAGCGAGCAGACTGCGAAAGCGCGCGAGTATGACATTTTAATCTCCCCCACAGCAACTGACAGCTGCGAGCTGATAGCTGATGGCTGCTCACTGCTGCCCGCCGGCACTTGCTTGCGCGGCTGCTGGTTGGTTGCCGCTATCGCATAGTTGTTGGCTGCTGTACTATGCCATTGAGGGTGGTGGGGTGGGGTGGGGTGGTGTGGTGGTGTGGTGGTCCATCGTATGCAAGGTTTGAAGAGTTGTTGTTGTTGTTGGCGCCATAAGCCAGTGGAGTTTGTATTTCMTTATTTTTTGAAATGCAGCAGTGAAATTAAAAATGTCATACAAATATATTGGGAGATGATTTTATATATTCGTTTGTACTCTGTTATGTACATATATGAACTCTTATTGGCAAAAATCGAAATGTAACTGAAGCGAAGAATTTTAAAGCAGTAATATGCTATGAAGTGTGCTTTTAAAAAATTGTAGCCTTTGAGGGTTTGGAAATCATTCGAATATGGTTTTGGGTCCGCTGAAAAGCTTTGAAAATATTCATATATATTAAACGCATTTATAATGCATTTTGATCGGTCAGTTTGTATGACAGCTATATGTTATTGTGGTCCGATCTAACCAACTTATTCCGATATTTTACGACAGCCTTGGATAATAGTCTGAGTCGAATTTCGTAAAGGTACCTTGTCATGTAAAGAAGTTTTCGTACAAGGACTTAATTTTGACCAGTAATTTTGTATGACAGCTATATTTTATAGTGGTCCGATCTAAACGATATATTTAGATAGTGTARCCCTGCTGTAGGCAATAATATGTACCAAGATTCATGAAGATAACTTGTCAAATCAAATATTTTTCCTTACAAGGACTTGATTTTGATCGGTTAATTTGTATGACAGTTATATGCTATAGTGATCCGATCTAAACAATTTCTTAGGAAGTTTTAGCAATATCTTGGATAATAATCTCTACCGAATATGGTGAAGATATCTTGTTAMACAAAAGAGGTTCCATGCAAGGATTTCATTTTAACAATCCGGTTTGTATGGCAGCTATAAGTCATAGTGGTCTGATTGAAACAATTTCTACGGATACCGAAGCGATGTCATAGGTAGTAATCTACTGCAAATTTCATGATGATATCTTATCAAATAAAAAAGTTTTCGTACAAGGACTTAATTTTGACCAGTAATTTTGTATGACAGCTWTATTTTATAGTGGTCCGATCTAAACGATATATTCAGATAGTGTAGCCTTGCCGTCGGCAATAATGAAGATAGCTTTTCAAATCAAATATTTTTTCTTTACAAGGACTTGATTTTGATCGGTTAATTTGTATGACAGCTATATGTTATGGTAGTATGATATTGACAATACCGACAAATCAGCAGCTTCTTGCAGAGAAACGAACGTGTGAGAAATTTTAGATCGATATCTCATAAACTAAGGGACTTTGCGTTTGCGTATAAATAGTTAGACAGAAAGTCATGGCGAAATCGACCCAGCTCCACATCGTTTATGTATAAATATATATTTTAGAGTCTCAAACGCTTCCTTCTGGCTATTTCAAACGTCGTGGCTAACTTCATATACTCTGTGGAAGGTGTTTAGAAAACAATATTTTCGAAATCCAAAAAAATTGCTCTAAATCAGATTTCAAAGATAAAATTTACTTCATTTCATTCACATTTCTATGCAACTTTATTTTGCAGAAGGTAACTGTATTTTACTCCCCACTCCAAGGCCAAAACGCGGCACACAATCAGCACATTTCCTTGATTTCCAGTTCGATAAAGAAAATATTTTTTTACCCTCAAATTTTATGATTGCGCCATTGTTGATTTTAKCAAAAAATATTATTCTTCAATTTGACTACAATTGCAACACACACACTCCCATACATATGTATAAACATACGCATACATTCATACGAACATATGTACAATCTCCATACTCCAAGTGGCAGCGAAATATTTTTAAAGCAGCAGCGCGGCGACGATGGACGGGCATGCGTGCGAATATTAAAATAAGCTGAAGCTGTGGTCCACAGTTGCAACTAATATTGTTGGCGTTGCCCAGCTTAGCAGCGCTTCATTCATATTTTCTACTTTGCGAAAATAAATACAAAGCTCGCTTTGCACACGCACTGGCGCCAGCCAAATGTAGATGAAGCCTTGTGCGGCGCTGCGGCTCTGCAGCTGACAGTTGACCAAACAGATTCATGCCATCGGCATACTTGAGCGTATGCTTGCCACATGCGGCATGAGTTTAGTTTTTTGTGATGCAAGCGAAAGCAAAATCAAAAGCAATATAATAGCTGATGAGCAGCGCAGCTTGAGTTGGAGGGAATTTTGCCTCTTTTTCAGTTTAAATAATAATTTTGACTTCACTCTGAAGCAATCACTGCCCCAACAAGCTGTGGTGTAGCGCATTAGAGCGGAAATTATCGGCCAAGACTTCGCGGTGTTCACTTGTGTGGAAATGCCAGCGATTCSTTGTTGGCCAAGAGGTAATTGTGTATGCAAAGATAACGGTATATATTTCTTCTTTTGATACCCGCACACATCTGCTTTGGTCTGGCCACT
>NW_017536296.1:418359-425552 GCF_001853355.1 Bactrocera latifrons | reverse complement strand
AATTTCTTTATATTTTTTTTATGACTTTTTACTTTTTGCGCTAACTTTTTTGCGCCTCCCTGTGACCTTCCTAAGCTTTTTTTGTCGCCACTTTCTTCACTCTACACATTTTTCCAATTTTTTGTGTGCTCTGTTCCTTATCCATTTCTGTAACAGCAGATGTTTTCCGTTTCACTGCGTCATCTTCAATGCTTTGAGAAATTTAAAACGTCACTGCCGCCACTGCCGCCACGTTGACAAATGTCCCTAACAGTCGGCTATGTTTGCAAATACACAAAGCTATGTGAAAACATATCTTTCCGTATGCCTTTTTCTATGTCTTTATTGAAATTACATTCACTTTTCAAATTATGCTCCTCCCGTGCTGCCAACCGTGCTTCGTTTGTAATTGAAATTAATGTTGCTCATACGCCGTGGCATCCGTTGCGGCAGCTATCGTACTCTAATACACTTATAATATTAATAKCAACCGCATATGTGGGCACTGTTATGAATTTTTTATTTTKTAAACCGTGTACAAGCACAATAACAACATTTGCAAAGGTAAAAATTATTTATGAAAACAATTTGGTTTAAGGGAGTTGGCTCCCGTTACTCCTATAACAGGCCCGGCAAATTGAATTTCTTCAAAAAGTCAGTCACATATCCATCGGTGTGTCATGCTTATTATATRTATCTACATATGTGTGTGTGCATATGGGAAGTTATTAGTTTTTGCCACTCTTTCATTTAATACTTTTGTTAATATTTCATGTCACTTGTAAAACGATTCAAGGCTGAAAGCTCCCAACTGACTTTTATCAAGCCAAATTGATGTGTGGACATTTATTTGCTCTTTATTTTATTTTTGGTTGATATATTCAGCTATAAGCATGAAATATGGGTGTAGGCAAGGAAGTAAATTTTTCCAGACATTTTTTAATAAATATTTTTGTAGCGGCGTCAACAATTCTGAAATATACATACATATATTCWAAATATATTTATTATATAAATAACTRAATCCCAGAAAAATTGCACACCAGCAAAATATAGGATTATTTTTGAAAATTTCTCCTTATAAAAAAACGTTTTGCAAGTTTCCTTTAAATCAATTATAAGGCAAAACAGATGCCTAACGAAACTCGAAACCTATATTTTTGAACTTTCATAAATAAAAATAAGATAAAAGTATGTATATTAATTAGATTACTACTCCAAACCCGGTTTTTCAGTTCCATTAGTATTCAGCGCTTTATTCAGCAAACTTATTTTTAGCTGAATAAGTGCTGAATTGCAAATAATTCAAAAGTTTAGTAATTCATTCCAGGTTTATAACCTAAAGTATCTTCAAAATTGCCTCAAACCATCAATAAGCACACTAAAGCCACTCTACCTATATGACCGTGGGAATATAAGACAAAATCTTTATTCGATTTCTTTTCTATTTCATTGTAAACAAATCCAGCCCATTATAAAGAGAATCGATCACTATATGAGCGATATATCATCGATCGCTGTATGATCACCCTTTACCAAATAAAAGCCCCGCATATATTAACATTTTCTCATTTTTAGGTGGGTATAATATCAGTTAAAATTTCGGAAGCCAAATACTTTACGTATTTAACCAAACATTTTCTAATAAAAAAGGAGTTTCGACTAAGTTTTCTTCAAGTAAGTATTATCTGATAAAATTTTTAACTGGCTGGGGGGCTTTTACCTTACAAAAGTCATTCCAGAAGATATCATCCGTTCGAATGACAGTCGGGTCTACGTAACCGGTACGGATTTCCATCCGACCAAGAACTGTCATCACGGCAGATTTCTGCCGCTACAGCAACAACAGAAAACGGATCATAAAACCAGCGCGTAAAAATCTCAAACCAAAAAAATCACTAAGACTTTTTTTTTTTTTTTAATTATGCAATCAAATATTAAAAAGACGAAAATTTCAATCACGAAAGCTGAGAGTTTTCCACAGCTTGTCACGAATCTAATTAGTTAGAAATATTCATATTCAATTTTTAACTCTACTATGAGTACATACTGGAACTGTTAGTTAATATATAGTATAAAGCTGACTCACCTACAACTTTCATTGAAGTGTCTCCCTGTTTTTCTGCTGCGGATCTGTATTTCAAGGTAGACAAACTTGATGCTTAGTGACTATGTAAGATCTCTGCTGAAACCAAAGCAAAGTATATAATATTAGAAACTGATTTTGTACAAAGTTATAAAATTATTTCACCAAAGAAATCTAGTATAAACTTTCTACCAAACATTAATATTATATTTATGTGGTTAAAAAATAAAACAACAATGTATGCTTGCCTCAGATTGCTGTCGCATCTTCTTAATATAATCCTACCGCTTTTTCTTGGCTTGAGAGCCCTAAAGAAATTTAGATCGCCAGTAAATTATTTTTGCTTCCACTTTATGTTATTATTTCTCTCTTTTCCAATCATTTTAATTCTAGTATGTGCATAACAAGCTGCACACGATGTTTCTAACTGCCAGGAGTAAACATAGCAGACCATAAAAAATATACTTTATGGTTGTATTAAGGGGTTTAGTGACACTTTCAAAAAAAATATTTTTTTTTTTTTGGTTTGCTTTTTCGATAGTTTATATTTCCAAAAATATCTTGTGACATCGGCAAGGTTCTATATTGAAGAGTTTTTGAATGGCAGCGTTCCAAAGAGCAACCGATCGCCGATCGGAGCGATAGACAAATTAAATTTAAACTGAGTATTGTTGAAGTTGAAATTGCGAAAACTAGTTTTCTGGGAAACAGCTGTTAAACAAAAGCATCTCATCTTCCATCCGAATCAACTAAAAAGTGAAAATTGATTTTTTGACACCTAAGCCCCCTTTAACTAGACCAGGTCACATATAATTACCGTAGGTTGGTTGAAAATTGTCAATTTCGCATTAAAAAACGACAATTTTTACCTAAAAACGAGTTTTTCTTCAGAGCTGTGCCATTTTATCAATTTTTGATATTTTTTCAAAAAATCATAGCTCATTGCATGGCAAATGCCTTCAACTTTAATAATACTTTTGAATTTTTTAGTCTAAGCTACCCATTCGGCTGGACTCATGTCAGCAGTATAGGCACATTTTTTGCCGGCACCTCACAGCTCATAACTCCGTTATATTCGCACACATGTTATTTTTACTAAGGAACTATTAATTTGTGGCAATCACAGATATCGGACGGTTATAGCATATACTTGTTATACAAGCCGGTAGTTTAAACTCAAGTCGTTGCATGGGAATCTTTTTTTATTTGATATCCTCATGAAATTTGACATGAATAATTATACAGCTACAATATCTGAAGAAATTGTCAACATCGAACAACTATAACATATATCTGTCATACAAACTGAACGTTAACAAGTAAGAAAGGGCTAAGTTTGGATGCAACCCGTGATTTTATAATCTTGCAACTTGCAGAATTCAAAGCCAAGGAAATATTTTACGATGTTAAACGTCAACCAGAGAATCGGAATCTAAGCAATTTTATATAATATATACATACACCATATATAACCACTGACCGACGTATACGAGGTGTGTTCAAAAAGTATCGCGAATTTTGAATTTCGCGGGTTACGTATATTCGCATTTCGAATTTTTTGTGGCGTTATGTTGGTACTCATGTCTCTCACTTATGCCGACAAGCCCGGCCATTTTGAATGTTCATTTAATTGTTGACAGCTGCTTTGCTTGCACGTGTTTTGGATCGCCTTCGATTTTTACCAATTCAAAAAAATGGATCAAAGAACCTGTATCAAGCTACCYTGGGCCGAAGCAACGTTTATCGGTGGTACAAAATGTTCTCAGAAGGCCGAGAAGATGTGACGAAAATTGGCTTTTGCACCACGATAATGCCCCTGCTCATACATCGTTGCTTGTGCGCGACTTTTTGGCCAAAAACAACACACTAATGATGTCGCAGCCACCGTATTCCCCAGATCTGGCCCCCTGTGACTTTTTCTTGTTCCCTAAACTGAAGAGGCCCATGAAAGGACGACGTTACGCTTCTCTTGACGAGATAGAGACGACATTCAATGTCATTGGAGGAGTTGAAGAAGATAAGTGTATAAGTGAAGAAGAGAAGTTTATAATATCTCATAGGGATTACTTTGAAGGGGACAAAATAGATATTCATGTATAAATAAATAATTTTTGAAAAAACAAAAAATTCGCGATAATTTTTGAGYACACCTCGTATATTCGGCATAAGATTTGTTAGAAAAACCAAAATCATTATATCTAATCATTATAAAAAGTCAGCCGGATGTTCAAAAATGCCGGTGATGGCCATATGGAGACTAGGTCAAGATTTTGTCCAATTGTATTCATTTTTGGAGAAAGAAAGGAAACACTGTTATGACACAAATACGTTCTGAAATTCTCATTGAGATAACTCAAATATTAGCCGATATATCCAGCACAAAATCAGCTGATTTAAAWATKTTTATATTAAGTATATGGGGCTCAGGGAWGTATTGATCCGATTCCAYACATTTGAGTTAMACAGAATGACTACTGCAGGTAAAGGATTCTGTCTGAAYWTSTATTGCATATCTCGCACATTGACCGATATTTTCGAACAAAAGTCAACTATAGATACTTKTTTGTCATAAGTTGGCACACACTRAAGACATTGTTCGTGCAAAGTTTTATGCCATTATATTAATTGCTTCTTGAATTGTGCTTCCAGTACGATTCAAGTGGAATTTAAAATTGTGCTATACGGGAAGTAGGCRTGGTTGTTATTCGATTTCGTMCACTTTCGCAATGCGACATAAGAATGTAAGAAGAAATTCACGTACTATATTTTGTCAAAATCGATTGGACAGGTCCAGAGATATATGATTTCACCACGCTAGTCGTCCAATTTTCACACCGGCTCCCATAAGGTACTCTCATATCATCTCGATGGAAAATTTTAAAGTCTCTGAAGTATTTAGTTATTGATTTGTCGCGCTTTWARTAGTTTGGAACAGTAMCGTTATTTGGGGAGTGAGCGGGATTTTCATRCGATTTCATCCAATATCGGTAGAAGGTTTTCTAATATTCGGAGATATAGCATGGGATATAGGAGATATGTAGATTAAACTTAYAATATTATGGGGCGAGGCCACATCCACTTTGTGTGATTTCGGTTAATGGCAATTTGTGGGCATGAAAGTGGTGAAATTCCGATTACGAACATCTCGAACTCGAATTTTTTTTTTTTGTACTAAGGAAACTGTATTCTAAGTTTCATCATGATATCTCAATTTTTACTCAAGTTACAGCTTACACGGATTTGTTTGCTACTAAAAATCTAAATTTTCGTGTCGCGAAGCTTCATCTTATACACAAAGTTATTTCAAAAATTGAAGCTAAAAGCCGCAGTTCTTCAAACAATGCCGCTTAATTTGATATTTCAAATATAAATTTGGTAAAGGCGCTCAAAATTATCTCTACAACCTTTCTGAAATAATTAAATAAATATATCTTTATACATACAACAATTATTCTTTAGAAATCTATCGCATGCTGCAAAACTCCCTCTCCTAAAAATAGTTCTTGATGTTTGGAAAAAGTTTGTTGAAATAAAATTTTAATGCCAAAAGGTCAGTTTTACATATTCCATAAACGACTTTCAAATTTGGTCCCTGCTAGTGTACTTATTCCATGCTCAACGCCATCCGTCAATTAAGTAAATAGTATTACCACACATTCGCGCAAACTGTGCTYTCACGGATATTGCAGCAGTTAACGTTTGGTTGCGTTAGTGGCTGCGTCAAATTAACACCCGAGCAATAAATCATCATATTCTTTTTTTTTTTACTTTCGACCCAAGGGGACACTTTGGTCGTTTTGTCACGGCTAAAAAGAAACTGACGAGAAAGACCAATAATCAAAATAAAAAATATGAATAAAAAGTAACAACCAAATAAACACGCTTAAAGTTCCTGGAAGAAAGCACGMTTTTTTTTAAGAAATTGAGTCGCTACTTGCACGTAAGTGTTTATGTTGGTGTGCGTGTGTGTATGTGTGGAAATGAGTGTGCAAATGAAGAGATGCTTTTAAGCAAATTGTTCTGAAATTAATTGTGCGCGTTGCCGGTAGCGAGATTGTGGCAAATAAGCGCAAATTGTGAAGAAGTAAAGGAAAATTTAGGAAATTGTAAATATAATGGTACCCAACAAGCATTAGCGACTTGTATGTGTATATGTAAGCGACTTTTTATTTCACTGCCAGCAAAGTTGATTTATTGACAGCACGAAGTTATCGAATTTGAGGTTCGTTTCTGCGCGATAATTTTTTCTTCTTTATTTAGATACTTTTTCACAAAGTATAACCGCATGTGAATACGTGTTTGATTTGTGCAAATTTTTTCTGCCGATATTTCTCTTCACACAAGTAGATGCCTCTTACATTTATTTTTTATTTTTTTTTTTTTGTATTGAGCACATATCGCAAATCATTTTACAACAAAAACTGACAAAGAGTATTTGCGATTCCCGAAAATCATGGAAAGCAAGTCGAGGAGAATACCGCAGATTAATCAGCTTATAATGCTAAATTATGGTGTACAGTGTAATAAAAAGAACAAAACACTTCAAAAATTATTTTTGAAAATAACTATACAAGCAAACCCAAACGCGACCTTAAAGTTCATATATATATAATTTTAAACGTGGATAAAAGTGAATGAAATATAAAAAAAAACGTAAGCTTCAGTTGCTTCGCAGCTATAATACCCTTTACAAATATAATATCAACGATTGAGTACAAGAACTTGCTAATCAACTTGTACAGCAGATATATTCTACAGTGATCCGATCCGAACCATTCCTTTGGAGACTGTAGAGTTACTTTAAACAATAACACCTATTCCATGAAGATATCTTTTCAAATAAAATGTTTTCATRCAAGGACTTAAATTTGATCGTTCAGTTTGTAAGGCAACTATGCTATAATTGCTCGATCTGAACGATTTATTCAGAGATTGTAGCTATACCCAAGATAATGACTACTGCCCATTTTCAGTTGATATCTCARCAAATAAAAAAGTTTTCCATACAAGGACTTGRGTTTCAACAGTCRGTTTGTGTGACAGTYATATGCTATAGTTGCCCGATATCAGAGATTCCGCTGGATGAGCAGCTTCTCGGTGAGAAAAAGTCCTGAAGAAAATTTCAGAT
>NW_017536296.1:406772-417503 GCF_001853355.1 Bactrocera latifrons | reverse complement strand
TCTCATCTGCTTGGAACTATTCAAATGCAACTAGAACGAAGCGAAGCCGCTTGGGAAAATCGAGGGGCTTCAGTTCTAGCACAAGCTGTATTTTGTACGCTTTGAATTAAAGATCTTGACGTAAAATGCGCCAAGTCGTTCCATACGTCAKTTGGAGTTGGTGCGAAGGGTGCCGAATCGACTTTACATAGTCTTCGAGTGCACTCTCAGCTACGGCTGCTATATTTTTTCACCCTATGCTGGACGTGGTCTATTCGGTCGAATATTATCCAAACCTAAATGCTGAGTCTGGAGATCAGTAGGCCGATTTCGTTGACCATAAGTTGAGCGAGGCACTCGAACCACATTYTTTACAGAACGTGATTTTTCGTAATAAAGTTGAATGAGTTGTAAACGTTGTACAGGCGTAAGTCTTTCCATGGTGAAATGCCAAAGAATACACGACAGCTTGACATGACGTATGTGTGAACTGTCGGAGAAAATCTATACAAAAAWGTACYTCTACTTGGATCAGCCGTTATATGTCTGCTTAGAATTACCACGTAGCATACGTAGAGAGTCTACGTGAAAATTAGGCTAACCCAGCTCAGAATAAGGTTTGTTCAACTGTACTGATTCTAGTGCTCATAATTGAGCCCTAAGAACACATAATCTTTTTCTGCTGCATAGTGTAATGTGGCACACAGTCTAGGCTTTCAAGCGCGCCTCTTGCTCCCTCGGCGTTGTCGCTGCAKTTGGCGACTTTTTTCCCACATTATCGACAAAGCTTTCATCTTCTTTGTTCTATCTGTTTCATTCGCTTTGTTATTCAATCAGTGCTTTAAATTCGATATCTGCACTCAGTTCTATACTTATATTTCTTGCGGTTGAAACTGACGGGTTTTTTTTTATTGTAATTGATGCTGAATATTCAACGAAATTTTATGAGGATTTATGGGAATCAATTAGACAAGTAGGAGTATCACAAAAAGAAATAGAGACAAATCGTTTTGGTGAGCGTTGAAGAATTTTTTTGATGCCAAACAGAGTTTAACTTTTAATTTTTTTTTTTAATTTCAATATAAGTTAATACATTTCATGAGAAATGAGTGGTATTCGAAGAGAGATCAAAACGGCCTAAACTGTCTTACACTGCTATAGAGGAGCTGTTGGCAAAAGATTGAGAGATCTCATCGAAAGTCTTCTGGCTCTACGAGACCATATTCAAGTCTTTATGTGGTGGAGGGCTCTAGAAAAGACAACACTTGCAAGGAAACTCGAGAACGTTCAACGAGCAGCGCTCACTAACATGTGTGGTCCTAACCACTAAGGTTCGCTACAACTATGGCACATAACGCCATCTTGCACATAGTGCTGATAGACATCGTTGGTAGGTGTATGGCTACGAAAGTTGCTATCAGACTCAGARAAACTGGATTCTTAAGAGAACACGTGTCTACATACTCGAATATCCTCACATACTTTGAYTTCCAACCGGATCACTTGAATGATAGAGTCACCAAACCGAACTATGGMAGCTCCTTCTSTATTCATATACCGGCGAGAGAKTTGTGAGYGGGAAGAAGCCGTTGGGGRRGAGGGACAGTGAGCTTATTTACGGATAGGTCAAGGCTATCAACTCWAGCTTCAKACTTYCTGAYTATTGCAGCGTTTTCCAAACCGAAGTTGCAACCATTAAGGTAGCAGTAGATTTACTGTTTCAGAATGCAGTCTCCTTCAGGGAAATGATCATTCACTCAGACAGTAGAGCCATGTAGTCCTTAACAGTGCGTTCAGTGTTGGTGAACGAGTGCCTAACCTGGCTATCAATAGCAGCAAGTGTCCTTGCAATAAGWCTGGTATGGGTGCATGGCCACAGCGAATTCGCAGGCAATTGTAAAGCTTATAAGCTAACAAGGAAAGGCATCCGCTTTTGGTAGAATGGGAGCAGGCCGGGTCTCACTTATCCTCTTGTGCTCTATTATTAGATTACTGGACTTCGCGGAAGCTTGGCCAGCGCTGGGATTTTAACGCCCTATTGTCTCTCATGCAGTGAGGCTGGGAATACTACCAGACTCCATCTGGAGAAACTGAATGGAAGAAGATGAGGTGGTAACGAGTCAACACTTCGTTTGTGAGGAGGTCAAGACTAGAACACTAGGGAGCGCATACCTTACGACATCCCATCGAACTGGCAGGAGTGGAAATTAAATKCCTGTGCAAATTTRTATTGGCTGTTAAACGTTTTGCTWATATATGAAATGGAASACAARTGTTCTACTTTTCTATGGCTTCATAAAGAACTACATATAGCAGTCCACGTGCGATTWCTYTAGGTCAGCCAGAGCTTYTTGCGAAGTTTATTAAAGAATTGACATCTAATTCTGACACTTCCTCCAGTTCCTTGAACTGTGAAGCTCCTAGAACAAAATTCAGTAATATTTAAGTATTTTTTTGGAGTCTGCATTTCCCTTCCTGTTTTTTTCGCATCAACGTCTGCTCAAGTAATATTWTGTTATTTATTCTTCGCAGAAAAGAAATGCGATATCACTTCGTCGGATATACTCTTCCGTAGAATGTATTAATTTTGTGTGAATTTATTATGAGAATGTAACGTCATTAGGCAGAATTTGGCAGTCAGAGGCGCAAATTKACTGACGGCATAATAAATTGGCGCAAAATCAATGTTTCACACACACAATACAACAGGAAGAATATCGGATGTTTTGAAAAAGCAAAAGCAAAAGAGAAAACCGAGCAAGGAATAATAAAAAAAAACTAAAAGAGAGAGAGAAAAGAGAGGTCCAAAATGAAATTGATAACAAACTCCATATAAACCCAACCACAAAACACTTAAGAAAACGCCGACAAGAAAAAAATAAAAGCAACAAATATTGAAATAAAATGTGTATGGCTATCTATAGCATTAACAATTTATATTAATATATGCCACACCTTTCCAGCAGACATAATAAAGTATGTCGGCCATTGTTGCCCCAATTGTATTATAAATAATAGAAAAATAACAAAAAATAACAAAAAACAAAAAATTAGCAGCATTTATCTAAATAAAAAGTGTAACAAAATATAACTTATAAAGAAGCTGATGCGACTATCTGTTCTTGACAGTTGACCCCGTCGAAATGTCRCGCACAGCAAAGGCATGCTTTGGCGTACACCGGGTGGTATGAGTMATTCAATTCAAATAAGCAAATTTTTGAAAAATTTAAGGGAAACAGAAATAAAAATATACGCAAAAGAGGGTAACATAGAAAGAAAAAAAATTGTCAATTTTCAAAACTGACGCTTAGTATRTTTGTAAAAATATAGAAAATTCAAGAATATATGACTACAGTATATACATATATAAGGGAATGTATTTGAAAAACCAAAGTTGATTGGAAACGTTGCATATTTTGGAAAGGAACGTTTTCTTTATGAATTATATAAACATATAACTCAAATGAATTTCTATTTTYTATACACTATACCACTTATATACATACGTCTGACGCTGTTTGTAGCCTCATATTACATTTTCAGAAATACGCAGAACTTTGTGGTCCTTTAAATTATTCAAGTATTTCACTCATTTTATATGTGTTTTTTTTTCAATTTTCAAACTATTTTTATTACTATGAAGTGTAAATCGATTATCATCAGTTGACTTGTAGCTGGTTCGTTGGTTGATTGACTGAAAGTAGAAAAATGCTTAAACAGAAGCTGTCGTTGCTCCTAGTTTTTAGGTTCAAGTGCTACAAACTAAGCATCATTTAAAAATWCCTTGGATGTAATCAACTTCTAAGCTTTTCCAGTTTATCTGGAGGAAGTGAAAGAAATCCCGTCTGAACTAATCGGAATAGAAATATTATCAAAAAACTTGGACAGKGGACTTTCACCAGCTTCTCTTGAAATAAATTTTTCACCAGCAAAGTCATTCATGTTCATGGACATGAACAGGTAGTAGTTTTTGGGCTAGTTCCGAACTATTAAATGGATGCATAAGAGTCTCCCAAGCAAATTCGCCGAGGTTCTGGCGATTTTTTATTGATATGTTGTCATACAATTCCTACAATTCCTCTCCTATTAGCTAAAGCTGCCTACTCTTGGGTGTTTGCATACTTTAGACGGTATAATTGTTGTCAATACAGGACCAGTTTGACTGTAGGAAATAGCTTGCATTAAATGCTCCTCAATACCTCTAAACACAATCTAAAACTTCATGAATTTTAAACCTAGCTTTGCTATTTTCTCTTGATGTTGTCGTAAATGATTCACTTTTCATTGCTAGTACTTTAGCAATTGATTGATTTTATTGCTATTCCACAGCGACTGTCAATCTTTAGCTACTAAGCAATCGAAATAGTGCTTACATGACTGTCAGACTTGACGATTACCATTATTTTATCAATATTTTCGATGATTGGCGCCCTCATTCAAAATTACCAGAAGGAAATTGATGAAATAGCATCCATAGCATATTCCAATGGCTAAGTCAATATTTTGTTGCATCTTAAAAGAAGTATTGGGATTGCTTCAGCCCCATTTATGCCCTCAGTGGATAAACCTCAAGTTAAGTAACGTTGAAAAAAGTGAAGCGAAAAAGGACTTTTTTCAGAAATACCAATTTCCAGGCGCGATTTTGTGTGTAGACGGGACACATATTAAAATCATTGCTCCAACTGAAGATAAGTTTCTCTATTATAACCGCAAAGGATAATTTAGTATCAATGCCATGATTGTAAGTTTGGTGACAAATTCGCATTTCAAACATCTTAATCTATGTTTTKCAGATATGTGACAATAAAATGAAAATACGTTATGTGAATGCTCAGTTTTCTGGCAGCAATCACGACTCCCACTTATGGAATGTCAGCAATGCTCGTTGGCTTTTGGGTGTTATACATACAAACATAGATATTATAAAAATTCCCAAAATTTAATATTTGTACAGCAGATGCTGGATATGCCTTAGAACCATGTTTAGTGACACCATTCCGTACCCCTCCCTCAGGAAGCCCAGAAGAGAAATATAATAAAATACATGCAAAAGCGAGAAATATCGTTGAAAGAACAATAGGAGTTTYTAAAAATCGATTTAGATGTCTYCTGGRTGCTCGTGAGYTTCACTACGAGCCATGGAAGGCATCTCAWATCGTTAATGTTGCGGCAGCGTTACACAACGTTTGCATTCAGTACATCTAGTAGTACGYCTAGGCAGTGCTGGACTGCAGRTCACTGATGGCATCGATATSTCGGCCCCTGTCTCATTGCCCACGTCGGCTACAATAGGTAAGCCGATGCTCACTGTTGAATTCTTGGGCCATATTGTTCCAAAAAGCTGCCGCTTCTTCTTTAGGGCACTTGGTAAAACCCTGCGCCATTGCAGGTTTTTGCTGTAATAGCTCAGCCATTAGTGCGTATTGTTGCTTGGTGGTAATTACTTTGGACCTGCGGAAATCGCATTAAATATTATTTTAATGATAAAAAGTATGTTATAGTTTGAATTCAATTAAAACTTACATTTTTCTTTTTTTAAATTTATTTCTCCGTTAGCACAAACCTGTCGTACAAAAATTCCGCTAAACTTAAAAATTTTCCATTCCGAGTGAATTCAGTGAATGCAACTCGACGAATTTCGAACTTACTTTCGGAACTGTTCGAATKGCATGATAGCAGTTTCGTAACTTTCCCGAAAGAACAGTCTACGTTGGATTGCGTGATAGGGCTGATTATTTTTTTTTGTACAATGAATTCAAATTGTGTAAGATTTAGTTTTGAGTTTAAATACATTTTTTCGCAACCCAAAACTCAGACTTTTCGAGTTTCTTTTCCTTTATAGTTCTATATTCGTTGAATAGGTGTGTATCTCCACTAATAATAAAATAATATAAACTATTTTTAAGTATTAACTTACAAGTGGAAAGCCTCTTCAAGCGTAATGGAATACTTAAATGCATTATCAGAAGTGGGAAGATCTCAGTTTTCTATTTCTCTTCTTTCAGAAACTCATATTGTGAGCTTCAGTTGCTATAGGTGGGTGTCTCCGCTAAGATTTGTATATCAAACAATATGCTGAATTATTTATTAAATTGCTATATTAAAGCAAAAACTTCCGAMATTTTTTCAACTATTTATAACAACATTAATTCTTAAATTTATAGTGTAAAAGGCACAAATACCAGCTCATKTTGAATAAGAATCCAAACTATGAGAGCAAGCTTTCATAAAAATTCAATGAAGAGCTTATGCCAGTATAGTTACTTCTTCTTACATGAACTACTCCACGAATGGTACTCGTGAGTGGAGAARTCAGTTTCATACTTAGTTCCAAATATATAATAAAGTGTTATATGACGTTTATCAGCAAAATTATATACCAGTATTGGCTTCCGTTTATTAAACGATTGCAATGTCTTCTAAACGGAAATCACAGAAATTAAAAGGACACGTCTTGTTCAGACAAARAGTGCGCTCACAACATTATACCAACAGATATCATAGAGGCTGTGAAGTTAYGAAAGTCTCTTAGGGTTTCATTAAAGATAGTGAAAGAATGTCTTGATCTCTTATAACAAAATATTTCACGATAAGCGTACAATGGGCTCCAGGACGTAGTGATATTCCTTGAAACTGTGAAGCAGATGAACCAACCAGAGTAGGCACCGTCCTACAATTATACTTCGAAAAAGAGGGTTACTTGTAGATACATATTTAATAAACAGACGTGTTATAATTATTGCTGAGTCTCGATAGAGTAAATCCGCAATTTCCTCGACAAGCAAGCAAACAAAACATAAATTGAATTACCGACTTTTAAATTCAAAAGGATTAACATAAGCACTTGAATAAGAGCACCAACAGGTCACAATGCAATTCCCAATAGACTTTGAACACCATAAAATTAATATTATTTCAGCTCTCAAGGGGTAAAAAAACTTTAAAACATCTTTTGTGCGAACACCAGTCTTTGTATAGAAAAATTATCCCAACTAACGCTCGAGCGCTTCTTGATGGTGTCTCAAAGGTTGCACAGATAAAACTCTTTGTATTGATGAACTTTATTGGTGGCACGCGGCGATTCAGAGAGAACATAACAAATTTAGATAATTTTAGCCACGYTGRATTCGCAYTGAGCTTYCTAAAGGTCTAGGYAAGTCRTCAGACATCCACTCTACCWATKTCTGTCTYATGTATAATTCAATTATTTCTTAAATATTAGGTTCAGAATCAGGCTAAGGCAGATATTTAAAAATAAAAATAATGTGATTGCTAACCTCTAAGCTTTGCCTCGCAGGAGACAGAAAATGAATTTCATTGGCTAAAATTCAGAAGAACATGGAAGCTAATTGACGAGGAAGTGCACATACATTTGATTTCATTTGATTTTGATTTCTTTACGGCAATTGCACGTAGTACTTTCTACACAACAGTTAAAAATGTCTTTCTCCTCGTCAAACAAATGGCAAACGGGATTCTCTTAAGCCAACTCGCCCATTTACTGTGGACTAACATCTTGCACTGCCATTTACTAAGTCGCTCCGTACTTGACGGTACAATTACTTCTGCTGACTGCCACTTTGTCATCGCTCATTTCGAATTCCCACTGGCGTGTGTACCTGGAGAAAGGGGCGCGCCCAGAGACACGAGCCACTGTAATCCTTTCGGGCGGTTGATTGTTGTACATATATCTTTCTTCTTTCTGTTAGTTTGACTTAACTTATTTATTTATCATTTGTTTTACTGCTCTGCTTCTCTTCCACCCGCTTTTTTTTTATATATATATTTTTTTTTTGTGCTTGCCATGCAACCTTCAACATTACTTTCGTTTGTTATGCGCTGAGTCTTTGCGTCGTCTGTTGTCTTTGTTGAAGCAAAAGTTGTTAAGTTTGTTTGCARTTTTATTCATTTGTTGCTGCTGCTGCGCGTTTGTTCTTCGAAATTTGTTATTGCCATTTGTTGTTGTTTTTTTTTTCAAATTTCTTTTCCTATTTTTTATTCTTCGCTTTTGTGTTGTGTTGCTGCACGCAAAAGTTTTGCAATTAATGAATTCCATGCGTTGGCACAACTGCAAAGAAAACAAAAGCAATAATAAAAAGCAGCAACAACTGTTGGAAAACATTGACAACTGCATTGACAGCGACAGTTGTTTAGCGCCTCGCTTGTGGATTCACAAYATGACAGCTACACATATTTACAACAACGCATGTCGCTAAAAAACTTCTTGTCGCTGCTAAAGCGTCGTTATATTGCAGTGGTACGCATCAGCTAACGGTCTCACTGATGTAAATTGCGCCACGTTGCGCTTAGCCAGCTTTCCGCTGCAACTTTTCCGTCCGTCCAGCTCCGGCGGCACCTTTTGTTTCTCTTAAATGAACCCGCATGCTGTTTGCTCTTCGGACTTTGGCGAATCTTTGTCGGATCTTTGTAGTTTTCGCTGCCTTCCTTTGGCCTTTGTTTGTTGATTTTGGCGAATTAGGATTTCCTTTAGCTAGCTATTGTATTACAGTTAACTTTCGCCTTCCACTTATGGACTTTATTATTGCTGTTTGCAGCTCAGCTTTTGTCATTTTATACTTTGCTCTCAACTTCTTGAGTTTATATGTATTTGACAGCAATACAACATCGTGCCGTTTTAATCCTAGGTTTGTGTAATCTCAGGTTTCTTTTACCTTGTTTTATAGCGCTTATCCGTGCAACATCAATACTTAAATTAAATAAATGAAAGCAATATCTGGCAGCGTTGGAGAGTGGGTCGTAGGTTTAAAGAGCGAAATAATCTTTTTTATTTTAATAATACACCCTTGATTTAGAACCAACGCTTTCTAACCTAGAGAAAACACAACCTAACTTCAATCTTATAACCTTGTTCAAAACATAATTCTTTCTTCAAAGCGGCATTATCGTGAAATTACTAATCTTCAAAGATTTATAGACACTGTTTCTAAAATAGAGGATATCATGTATATTTTAGTGTTTGAAGCGTTTTTTCTAGCCTGATAAATACCTCGGTATTTTTCATTTTTTTTTTTAACGTTTTAGGAACCTCTTCTAAAGTAAACTCGGTGACTGTGAGACTTGCTTACACTTATACCTCGGGATAGCTTCTACAATATCGTCAGATTGCCGAAAATCATCAAGAATATGCTTCGTCCCACTGAAAGACTTGGAATTGTATCACTCTCCATTACACTGTTAGATTATGTGAACTAAAGTTCAGCTTGAGCAAATGAGAAATCTTTGCACAGACACTTTGTGATCCCGCCTATCTATGTATGATTTTATGACCCGCCTGCTTAGAAAATAAAACTAACGGGAGAGAATTTAGAGGTTCCCTACGTTTTTAAAGAAAAAGCAGCGAAACTACAAATTTAATAGATAATATCTGTCATAATTCGAAAGCAAATTCTTTGACGATTATCTCTTTCAAATGTTGGCCGTGGCTACGTCTCAGATGGTCCATCCATTGAGTCCAATTTTCGATGAGTCCTGTCATGTTTTGCTCTAAGGCCTGAATCGAAGCCCAATGATGTGATATCAAACTATCAATCAATCGTCAGGCTCAAAATGTGAAATTATCTGCTCACCGAAGTGTTGTCTCCATAACTAAGTTGATCGATGATTCCAGCCGCACACAAACCATACCAAACAATTATTATTATAACTTTTTTTTTTTTTGGAAGAAATGACAGCTCTTGAATTCCTTTATGTTGCTCTTCGTCTCAAATGCGGCAATTTTGCTTCTTTACATACCCATTGAGCCAGAAATAGACCTCATCGCTGAAAAAACAATATCCTCGAAAACATCGGATCTTCTTGAAACATTTCAAGAAACCATACAGCGAAGCGATGTCGCTTGGGAAGGTTCAGCGGCTTCTGGAACAATGTGTATTTTGTACGGTTTATAAAATCTTGACGTAAAATGTGTCAAGTCGTTCCGAACGTCAGTCCGAGTTGCTGCGGCCGGCGCCGAATCGACTCTCTATGGTCTTCGTGCATATTCTCATCTACGGCTGCTCTATTTTATTTTCTGCGTGCTGGACGTGGTCTATTGTGTGAAATATTATAAATTAATGAATATGATGGGTCTCAAGATGGCTAATGGTGTTGCGAATAGTATGCTCAGTTGAGCTTAACACGTTCTTTACAAATCGTAGATTTTCGTAATAAAGTTGAAAAATTTCTAAACAGTACTGAATAAAAATAACCTAACAGCTTGACACGACTCACACGCGATCTGTCAAAAAAAAAAAGGCTATTGTAAAAGGATATTGTACTAAGGTCTACTTGTATCAATTGTTACAACTCTTTGGGGACCCATATTTACAGAACGCTACTTAAGGGAACGGTTGGCGGCTTAGTTTATCAGGCATTATAAAATTAGGTATGAAGAAATTAAGATACATTTCTTATAAAACCCTTGAATTCATTCCTTTACAAGAAGGGAAATTTCCGCAAATCTCATAGGATCCCATTTACCTATCTTGTTGATTTACGTAATATCTTTATAGTCCCTTTAAAATCTTTTGTAAAAAACGAAAACTTTTTCGTACCACTCGGGATCCAACTTACCTATGTTATTGATTTAGGTAGTGAGATTGGTCAATATGGATTCACTAGTTTCTTCTTCTTGATTGGCGTAGACACCGCTTATGCGATTATAGCCGAGTTAACAACAGCGCGCCAGTCGTTTCTTCTTTTCGCTACGTGGCGCCAATTAGATATTCCAAGTGAAGCCAGGTCCTTCTCCAC
>NW_017536296.1:391040-406017 GCF_001853355.1 Bactrocera latifrons | reverse complement strand
AAAAAGTCGCACGATAAGGAATCGCCTTGTCTGAAACCTCGTTTGGTATCGAACGGCTCGGAGAGGTCCTTCCCGATTCTGATGGAGCTTTTGGTGTTGCTCAACGTCAGCTTACACAGCCAGCATGCTCCTTATCAGCTAGTTTAGTTCTAATGAATTCACTAAGTTCCTTCCCTTAAGGGTGTCATGCTATACTAGAAAAATAATGACAGATACTAGTATTGGAAAATTTTTTCATGAACTCATTTTAACAGCTTGCCCTACCAGTAACTAGATGAAAGATTGTTCATTTCAAGCAAACATGTAAACTCTTTTGGGATAATAAGTTATACTTATATTGGCTTAAACTCGTTGCTACTCACAATTTTTCACACATTGCTTGCCCACCATTTCTCCGAAGTATAAGAAAACCAGACGATTGCGAAAGCATTTCCGAATAAATATACCTTTTTTTAAATGTCGTTGCATATGTTTTAAATGCGACAGCTTACTTTACAGTTACTCACAAACATAAATGCAAGCTGAATTCCGGGGGGTCCATGTGCTTGGCCGTGTGTCGCTTTGGGCAGCTGCACTTCACATGCTGACAACTGTAATAGCGACCGCTTGAATAACTGTAAGCGATCGTCCGTGCAGCATAACTAAACTTATGGCCCGAAAAGCAACAATTTCTGCATCAAAAACATATTTCTGCGAGAGCATTCTCACTCTGCTGCAGCGTTCAGTAAGACAAGCAAGTGATAATAGACGAAATATTGCTACTTTAATGACGGACATGTGTCGGCGTTGAGCCCCTCTCCAGGCGTATTCTGACGACATTTTTCGGCTACTAAGAGCTTATCTAATGAGCTGAGTTGCCACTTAAAAAGATTGTTAATACTAAGAATTCTAATTCTTGATGAATTGTTGAACTCTGTTATTTTCTCTACTAAAAGATATCGCGTACTTGATGATATAGCTCTGTTATGAGTTCCCCGGTGACGCATAGAAAACCGGAACCCAAATTGATATCAACCAGTGTCCTTGGACCTATAGCTTTACAATTTCGAATCCGAAGTTTTTTAAGCGAAGAAGCTCTGCGAATCTCCGATTGCGACGATTAAGAACAGAGGGATGAGACACCAGAAGTGGTATCGATAGTAAAGCTACAGTACATATGGGATCAAAACTGGTTTATGCATGACCGCTTAGCCTATCAGAATAACCTAACCAAACTTAACCCACCCTAACTGATAAGTAGCGGCATATAGAGAACCGAAACCCAAGTTAATACTTTTAGTATAATTGGATCTTCACAATGTCGATTCCGCATTTTTTGAACCGAGAAAGCTCAGAATCTTTAATTAATTTAAAGCCAAACCTAACCAACCCTAACCGATAAGCACGACACGGGTGCATCAAACACACTAAGGCGTTCGTCATGCAGTCTTGATATTTTAATGAGCCTCGCAATGAATCCAGTTTCGAATTTGACATTCGAAATTTTAAGTTAACAATTCTTGGTAATTCAGTTGATGGTCGGTTCACATTGCGATTACTTAGATTCGACTGTCGGGGGAATGAGATGTGGCAATAGTATTTAGATCTAGTACGATCCGTTTGTAAAATTCATACAAGTACTGTCTGCCACCCCTCGTATTGAACGATTGGTGTCCGTGTGGGTCCCAATCTCCTGCTTGCAGTCTTTAAGCCAAAGCATGCGCAGCCGAAGTATCGTTTGTCTTACAGTAGTGGATACATGAATTCGGTCCCTGAAATGTTGTTCGCTCCTCCAAAAGAAATGCCGTTATTGTTGTAGCGGCGGAATTCTGCCAAGTTGACACTCCTTGACGGGATAAAAAATGCCGGGCCCGTTCCGATTACATAGAGCCGACTGTCTTGGAAACGGTCTGAAGATAAGCTCTACTCTACCGTTTTCTCAGAATTTAATATTACTCATTAATCGAATTTTCTCAATTCGTTGAGAGACCGACTTTATTTCGCTCATTTATAGCTGACTATTATGGAACGGCAGTATTATTTGCGATCCATTTAACCGAGTCAGCCACCACCTCCTAACTCTTAGAGCGAATAAGTGGTGTTCATGTGAGCCCCCATCAGACTATGTTGAATGACTTTAATACCGCTTTCTTGCTTCCAGTCTTTACTTGAAAACTTGCGCAGCCAAATTGGCGGTTTCTCTCACACAAAAGTTTTTGCGGTTCCAAACCTGAAGTTTAGTTTTTCTGTCATTATCCACAAAATTAGTGCCTACAGCTCACAAATAACTCAATCTGGCAACACTGGTGACCGTTAAAACTCTATTACATATACGAAGTGAATATGCTTACTTTCTTGTTTTTGTGTTGGGGAATTTTTACTGCCGAGATAATTCAAATGACAGCTATTTTGCGTATTTCATGTGGCTTCTTCTTGTTGCCATTCTCCGCTCTTGTTGTTTTTGCCAGCAAATATTTTATTTTTCATACTATTTTGTTTTTGTTATTTTTTGTTTGGTATTTACATTGTTTTTGTCATGTGATGTGCTATGTGCTTTGGAATGTGCCTTTGATGGCATCGCAGCTTAGCTGTACTTACAACGCCTCTGCAAGAGCACAAGCGAGCAAAGTTTAGCTGAGACTGAGTCAACAACTTATGTAAATTGTACTGACTTGGACTTGGCTGACTGACTGGCTGATGAGCTGAGCGCTGGTGATGGAGTTGATTTTATCATATGCGGGCGCTCGTGAGTCGTCGTGTGTTTGTCTGTGCGGTTATGCATACTCGTATTCATTGCTTTTATAAATATTTGAAATTTTTACTTTAGAACGCTCCATGTTGCATGTAGAAAAAGATTTGTGTTTGTAGCTAAAGCACCACAACACATTTCAGCTTTGTGCCACATTTTGTGGTATGCCTGCATTTTTGTCTCTTGTGAATTTGTTTTATTTGCATCTTCCACCAAATATGGTTCACATTTTGGTGAAGAGCAGCCGAAAATCAACCACTACCACACTTGGCGTACATACGTGTTTTGGTACGCGGCTGAGTTATATTCGTGTGGGGTATAATTATCAGTTATCCTTTGTCAAACCGTGGTCCTGTTTTATCTTGTGGCCTTCATCAATCAGCTAAAGCATTTTGAAGGCGAATCTCGAAGAGAAAGGAAGCAAAGTTCTTCGGTAAGCCATTTGAGTGAAAGTCAATACTGTGTCGAAGAGCTCACTATGGGTACATGGTGGCTCTTTTCCTTTGAAGGCGACAGCTAAACATCGCTTTACGAACCACTTCAAGTTCCTTCGAAGATGGCCACCACAGAGAATACCGTGACAATAGTTCACGTCTAAAGTTCACGATTGTCGCCAGACTAACAATTATAGATATTTAAACGTAATAAGATATAATTTCTACGTTTCGTGACCACCGACGAAACATGAATCCTGGTTTACACGAGATATCAAGGAAGGTAGATAACAACATCACCCGTCAAACCCTGTCCTATCAGAGGGAAACGGACATCTTCTTCATATTCGTGCCAATGAAAAGTTAAAAAGCAAAAGCAAAATCTTCCTAATATCGACATTTAGTTTCACGCTGGCGATTTTTTAGGAGGAACAACTGTGACTTTCAGATATTGCTACTCTAACATCAAAAGTCGCTTTTCGTATCTTCAAATAAATTCCAATTCCGTCGTCTAAATATTTTATTTGTAGAGCTTTCTTTCCTAATCACAAAGCTTCCGTTTAATGTACATTATTTTCATTTAATTCCTTAGAGCTTTCACTCCAATTCGAATAGCTTTTATTTCCACCGACAGACCTTTTACAATCGTCAACAGAGCTTTCATTACCATCCGAAAAGCTTTCATTCCTATCCTCAGAGCTTTCGTTACCATCTACGGAATTTTGCTACCATCTACAGAGATTTCATTAACACAAAAATCGTTTTTACTACCATCCACTGAACTTTCATTGCAATCGCAGCATCTTTCATTACCACTCTCATAACTATCATTCAATGCAGCGAATTTTCATTCCCTTCCCCAAAACTTTCATTGCCATCTATAGAGTTACGTTAACTACTCTCTACTGAACTTTCATTCACAAAGCTTTCATTACCACACAAAAATCTTAGATTACCATCGGCAGAACTTTCATTACTATCCACAGAGCTCTTACTACCATCCACTGAACTTTTATTCTCAATCGCAGCATGCCCATTACCAAACACAGAGCTTTCATTACCATCCACAGAGCTTTCCCTACCATCCACTGAGATTTCGTTCCCATCCACAGAGCTTTCGCCTACCCCACCCAAAATTTCAATCAATTTCAAAGCACTTAACGTAATCTGAAATAACCGTTATACTAAAATTTTCGAAAAACGACCATTTACATTTGGCACGCGTTTCAACTCAGCCAATGTACTGGCAGCCTGCGTTGTATGCCACTTTCTTTCACTTCAATTCACTTTTCTGCACATTTCGGTACGTTTTCATTCCGTTATAGTTCATCTTGGCGTTTTCGTCATTTTGCGAGCAACTGCAACATTATTATCCCTAACGGCGTGCAATGGTCTAGCCTAGCTACTGAAACCTCCCGTGGATGTAACTAGCTATGCACCATATATACACTTACCTTTGGTTTGTTACCTTTATCGTGAGTGACCTCAACTTTTTTTGCCTTTCGAGTGCGTCCTGCTGTTAGTCTTCTGGTCTTCCAAAAATGTTGCCAACATTTTCGGCTGTTATTTGTTAAGCATGTTTGTATAAGTGTATAATATGATGTTCAACGCATTGCAGTGCAACAAGAGGTTGGTATGCGGAATGCCGGATAAAGCAGTGTTAGCGGGTGGTGGAGAGACTGCGTGCTGCACTGGGGGCAGCATTGTAGCATTTATGCAGCACGCGTCAGGAATTTTCAATAACTCGAGGTGAAATTTTCAGTAATCTGAAATTTAGTGTGGCGCTGAAGGATGGCAAATATGGTAGCGGACAGAGGTGTGCGTTGGTATATACTGTATTTTGCTTTAAAAAGCAGTCAGAAGAGCTCGGCTTGAAAATGATTTAATGCTTTATATCAAGTCGTCTATATTTAAATAAAAAATGCAAATGTCAGTATATATAGTATGTGTTGTTTTTTTTTAATCGAAAAACTAAGCTTTCGAATTATGAAAATTACAGTCTGAAACGGTAAAACGATTTATTTATTCACGGAATCTTCTTAATGCGTTCCCAACTGTAGGCACCATATGAAGAGTTACCATTTTCATCAAAAATTCGTTATTCGTGTTACATTTGCATTCACCTATACATATAAACATGTTGCCTACATTAGGGCGCAGATTTAAAATCTTTACAATTATTATCAAATATAATTCCGGAATATTTTTACAAATTAATTCGAGCATCTTACTCTTAATTGGCATGCTGCCAAATGCAGGCAAACTATTTTTTTATGTGCGAATGTAAATTTAATAAAAATATCGAATTAAGATATGAATGAAATTGAATCCAAACTTTACATAAATTAGTCAATTTGGCGATAGGGTAAAGACATGAAGACAAAATTGAGGCACAATTATAATAACCAGATTGTGTCTGCGAGCAAATATTTTTGTTAAAATTTCTGAAAAATTATTATTTGTTGAATCTAAGGTTAGGTGGCAACCCTTAAAAGTATTATTTTGATTGTTATTAGTTATTGAAATTATTATATTACCTAAACATTACTCTCTTTAAAGCATGTTTATATTTCAAGCCAGGCGGCAACTCTGCTAAGTCATAGTTTTCTTAATTTTTAACTTTTTTTCTTCGGTATTAGTTTTGTACACATTTGGTTGTATAAAATATAAATAAATATTTATTTCGAAGTTGGCAACCCTATTGTAACTTTTACTATAAATCATGTACATATACGCAAATGTTTAAATAATTAAATATTTTTGCCGTTTGTAATAATACTGTTATCGAAATTAATAAACTATTTTAGAAAATTTAAAAATGTGGCAACTCTGTTCTAAACTTATGCATCGAAGATAAAAATTTGAAAGCATTTCAAGACGCGTAGAGACGTATCAGCTTTTGCTTATTCCTTTTTTTCTACTTGAAGTGATACGGCAACTCTACAAAATATTAATTTTATGGTATATTTGAATGAAAAACATAGTTATGTAGCAGTTTTAAAAAATTTTTTAAAATTATACACCAATGTAAGTTTAATAATTTTTTATTAAAATTAGGTGGCAACGCTTTTATTCAAGAAATTAATAATTTTATATTTTTAGCTATAATTGAAATTGAAAAATAGGTTTAGAAAATTTAAAAACCTGGCAACTTTAATCGCTTTTTAACAGAGTCTCTTTAGAGGAATATGGCAACTCTACAAAATATAAATTATTATATTTATTATGTAATTATTATATAATTATGTAATAAATTTGAATGAAATACATACATATGTAGATGTCGTAGAAAATATTTTCAAATTTCATAAAGTGGCAACGCTTATATTCAATAATTACTATATTACTAAATTTTGGTAACCACCTTTTTTTTTGTGGATAAGCGAAAGAGTTTTGACTGAAAACAAAAACAGTTAGATTAATATTTTTTTGGTATTGGTATTCACGAAGCTTAAGTCGTTTTGTTTTGGCATATGTATGTATATACAAGAGTTCTAGGCCACGAAACATTTTTTCCGCAATAATTCCCAATCTGTTTTGCGCTAGCTGGATTCAAAGACATAGAACGGCTTAAAACCACAATTTTAAAGTTCCAAAAGCTCAAATAAGTCCAAAGTTTACGTGAGCTTTTAAATTAGTTTTTCAAGAAATTTATTTTTTGTAATAAGGAAATTCCAAACATATAAAATCTATATGAAAAATCTGTTTTTTGTTTTTTTTAAGACATATACCTGACTTGGCTTCGAAGCTTGTTTTTAGCTTTTTACCATAATTTGCTAATATACATTTTCAACTCGTTTCATCGCAAATTATTATTCCCATAATAAATTATTTTTATACTCATATTATTTAATATTCTAATCACAGTCGATTTTCCATCAAATTTCATTTACTCCATCCTTGCTATACCTACCTATTTATACTCAGTACTCTAAGCACTCAATTTATAGCAAGTGAACTAAGCCTTCTGCGTAAAACCAAAAGCCACCAATTCATGAGCCCACCAATATTAGCTAGGCGAATGAGTTTATGAGTTTACTTTCTGCATTAATAAATCGTCTAAGAACTATACGCGTCTGCGCTAAATTCGGCAACGCGACCTTGTCGGCTCTCCAACAACTTACCATAACAAAGAATTTGCACGCTGTCTTTTAACTCAACACCCCGCTCCCGCAAACAAGGCAGCAATGTCTTCATTTAGCAATGACTTACTCGGCATATTCATTAGCATTGGCAAACATTGTGAGCATAAGTTTTTCTGCTACGAAACTAAAGGAATATGCGTAAGTTGTGCGGTACCAAACGAGAGGGAGGGGAACAAGTTCGCCTGCAAATGTCGGCATGTCATTGTTGTAAGGTGTTTTCTATATAAATGTGCAATGTATATAAATATGTAATGTATGTATATACACATATCCTATGCAAAATCATATATCCACCCGCAGCTATTTGGCATTGCTGTCTATATTTTAATAGTATGGCATGTCATATTTCCGCTATACGCGCTTACACTCAATACATGTACATATTTTTGTTGTATTTTTCTGCGAAATGGCAAATTCCTTAAGGCGATGAACGGAAGTCAAGTAAACAAAGCAACGTGTAAGCAACGCAAAAAAGCCAATCAACCAGGATAAAGCACAGAAATTGTTAGACATTGCGACCGGCATGTGAAGCGAGAGTGTGGTGGCGTGGAAGCTGAAGTGAAACTACCGTTGTTAATAGAAGGCAGGTAGCAGAAAAAAGTAAAGATCAAAATATGCCTGAATTTTGAAGGCGCATGATTTTTTTTTTTTTTTTTTTTGTTTGCAAATTTGGTGCAAATGTTTACGCAATTTTGAGCTGGTGAATTTTCTGCTGTGAATATATACAATTAACTCAATATAAGCATAAGTTTATTTTTAAGAGGTTAGATGGGTTTCCAAATGTAAAAAAAAACAGGTTTTTTCCAAAAAAAATTTTCTCGTATTAAATATAAGATATTTTATTAAAATTTTTGGTTTTGCAAACAGTTGCCAAACAACTTCAAAAACACAGTTTCAACAAACACTTGTTTAAAGGCAGCACATTAGCCTAACTACTAATCGGATCACTTTGAAAACTTAGAGCCATATTTTAGAGGTGTTGTAGAATTTACTAAGACAATAAAAGGAGTGTTTTTTTTTTTTTGAAGGCAAAATGTTTCATAATAATATTGCCATTTTCGAATCGGGTTTAAAAAACAACCTCGAAGTGAAACAAAAAATAAATGCAAAAAATATGAATAAAAATGAATTTCGAGGGGTTATAGCCTACGGTGAAATGCTAAATCGGTAATTTTTTTTTTTATAAGCATAAGCTTATGCTTTATGTTCGATTTCAGCCAAAGATGTAGCTGAAAAATAAACTTTGCAGAATTAACTCGAATTCATTAAACCAAAAATAAATATTGACGGCTTAGCATGTTAATAATTATTTCAAAAGATCTGCTGCTTTTTAATATTGTTATATACGAGCCTGCTGTAGAAGCTTCAAAAAATCGATTCCTTTGTTTTGCTGAAATCGCTTTAAAAATAATCTAAGAATATGTTCCCAAAGTTTTAGATGGAAATTCGAAATATTTTCGAAGCTAGAAGGGAAATAGTGAACAAGCGTCTAGCATATATAAGTACGAGCGATTGGGCAGAAAAAACTTGGATGCGCGATTTCTCGGTTGTTCATTTTTACCATTTTGCTTAATGGGCGGGCAGGATAGAAAAAAAAAAAATAAAAAAAATGTCGCATAGAATTGGGGCAAAGTTTACTATCTTTGGCATTAAATTATCTTTTATTTAAACTAAAAAACAAGTCAAGTTTGAACATATTTTCAAACAGCATAAAGTTAATTTTTTTTGGTCAAAAACCACTCATTTTTCAACTTTTAAAAAATTTGTAAAATTTTGAAATTTTTTCTGGATCTTTTTTAGTTTAACTAGAGATAAATTATTAAAAAGTCTCTTTGAATTTTTTGTTTTCGATAGAAATTGCGACCTGCATCCTGCCCGCCGTTCGACAAATGCACATGCGATGCATCGGGCAATTGCTTCCCAAAGGCAGAATATCAAAAATTTCCTAACCAAAATATTTGTAGATGATGTCTAAATACACTATATAGCTATAAGCGCTAGAAATTTCGCTTTAATACTTATTTATTGCTCTCCCAAAAAAATCCTAAAAAAAATTTTTTTGTAAGCCTCTAAAGCAGGCGCCCCTTAATGCTTTATTTATCTTGCTTAAAAAGCAGATTTATACTTCTTTATAAAAACTAACATTAGTTTTATTTATGTTAGAACTTTTAACAAAATTTTATTTTTTAAATAAACTGACACTTCGATCGAAGAAGAATTATTGGAAAAAATTTGGAGTGTGCTTACTTCACGAACGTTCAAGTCTGCTCAAATAACAAAACGAAACCTCACAAAATCTATGCTTAATTATTGAAGTAACATTATCCAGTAGATCTTTACATGTTCTAAGGTGCTTTTTGCATATTTTTTTCCCCATAAAATTATTGAAATTTTGAGTAATAAACCGCGTCATAGTGCCAGTTTAGCTTCATCATTTTCATTTAGCTGGCTAACCAGTGAAATATTTTGTTGAAAGTAACATGAAAAAAGGTAAAATGCTCTTATTTTAATCTTAAATTACTCATTTTGCATTTTTTATAATTTTTTACAAAGTTATATAAATTTTCACCTTCAGCCAAAATGCCACGGCAACAAATGTTCATCATACGCAATGTATTGCATGCATACTCCTACAGTCTGTGCCATACAAGACTAATATTTCGTGTGATAATAATTGTGTACAAAAACCTGGATTTCCGCGTATTATGCAAAAAAAAAAGTCTCCTCCGAAAAAATTTAAAAAATTTGACTACAATATATTGACGGTGAGTATATATCGAAGGAGTATACAACAGTTTTGGAAACTCTATTTGCCATGTCCATTTTTGTGGCGGTGGTGTTAACCCAAATTTTGTCCGTTTAATTCTTTGGATGCATATTTATTTTGTAAAATTTGGTAATTTTCCGAAAAACAATCACATCTTAAATTTTTTCAAGCAACCGCTGTCTTTTGTTGGCCTAAACTATGTCATAGTCGTGGTATATCTCATACAGCTCATCGTATTCTATATTCGCCGTGGCTAACGTGCAAAGGACCATAAGGACCTTTCACTCGTAAACTCGTAATGTCGACTCATCAGATGTTCGGAAATCACTATCTTCAATTAAAAATTAAAATGTAACTCTCGTGTTTATTAATAAACTCCTAACTTAATTAAAAGCCGCGCGGAACTTCTAAAAAAAAACTAACTAATAAAAAGCACTAGTCCTAACGATGAAGCCCTTAAACTGCAGTTATTCCTGGCAACTTCGTCCAGAACAACAACAATACACAAACTTTGTGAGCTGCAAACGAAACCCCAAACAGACAATGCTTGGTACAGCAACAGGCATGCTAGTACCAACAAATACATGTACACATATACACACATACACGAACACACACACACTTACGAGTGGTGAATGTATGCAAATAACACACCCACTTACCACACCTTAAACAACAAGAAAAACATAGCCGAAATCAACAACAACTGCATACAACAGCAGTGGCAGCAATGAAGGCAACAACAACAACAACAACAAAGCAAAGGCGATGCACAAAAGAGGCAATAATGACAGAGCAGCAGCAGCAGCTGCTGGCGAAGGCCATCGCCACCGCCCCTATCAGTGTTATCAGCTTATTTGAAAACAACAACAACAGCACCAGCAAAAAATAGTTCTGGAAGGCTACAGAGCTTACGCTCAAACGGCATGCAACACGTGACAACGCAAGCAATGAGCAAATTGAGTGCGAGAGCCAACAATTGAGTGAAAGAGTTAGCACTTGAGTGCGTGAGCGGTCGGCGAGTGACGACAGCATTGCCAGCTGCCAGTATTAAACAACAAAAACAAGCAGCGATTAGTTGTAATGGAGCGCAGAGTCCCTTAGCTACGCGCTCATGGAACACAAGCGCTCACTTGAGCGCTCACTTGAGACTCACTCATTTCCCATTCAACGTGTTGCTTCCTAAAAGTATGCTTTGAAAAAAAAATATCACAAAACGAAGTCACACGAACGGCACGCGACGAGCGCGCTGATAAGAAGTGTAATCACGAAGTAGTGGCCGCGGCGGTGGCGACATCAAGGGCAGCAAAGCTCGTACGAAAGGGCGAACTTGAAACGAACGAGTGGCGCACGAACGGCCAGCAGTAATGCGAACACAACAGATGCTGATTACTGTTGCTGCACTGCTCAACGCCGCTGCGAGGACCACATTCTTAAAGCTGCTGGCTGCGCGATAGTAAATTGAGCATTGGCCAAGTCGCAATGTAAAGTGCGGCAGAGCAGAGCAGCTGAAGACTTGACTGGACCAACGAGGATTCAGTTTATAATTTCCCACGCAACGGTGTAGTTGATAGCGCTTCCGAGCTGAAGCTGAAAGCTAAAGCTTAGTGGACTTATATATAGCATTACCATACACACACACTCAAACCAAGTACAATAGCTATCAAATCAAAATAAGCTGAGATGAGCAACAACAACAAAACCATTTTTTAAGACAAAAGCAGCTAACGGAAAGCAACTCGTGCACAAAGTAGTGAAATCTGTCTCTTATACACATCTAGATGTGTATAAGAGACAGATATATAGCATTACCATACACACACACTCAAACCAAGTACAATAGCTATCAAATCAAAATAAGCTGAGATGAGCAACAACAACAAAACCATTTTTTAAGACAAAAGCAGCTAACGGAAAGCAACTCGTGCACAAAGTAGTGAAATTTCGAAATAAAGAGATGAAATGTAACGGTCTTAATACTTTTTGGGGCATTTGTGCTTTTTAGTTTTTAAAAAATGTTGAAATAAAATAACGGAAATATCGAAAGTGAATTATGAAAAAAAGCAATGAAAGAAAGAAGTTAGTTGAAAATTTAGTTTAAAAACTTAAAAACATTTTTTTTTTTTTTTTTGAATGTTTAAGTAAAAAGAATATCGCCGTATTGTAAAGCAAAAACTAAACGAAAAATTTCAAAATCGTAATTTTTTGAAATATTTGTTGATAACAGATTGCTTCAAACTCGAAATGCCCACCAGCCTGCATTAAAAAAACATTTAATGAAGCTAAAAGTGAATTTGGAAAAAAAAGAAATTCTGCAGAAAAGTATTCAAAAATAAATATTAAAAAAATTTATTAGATCACAAACATTAAATAAAAATGTTAGTAAAATTTTTTCAAATGTTCTCTTTTAAAGTTTTCTATTAAAAAAATTTATTATTAAAAATGCTAAAAAGAAATTTTTTTTAATTCAAAAAAGTCTTTGGAAACGCTATAGAAAACGACAAAACTTTCTAATTTCACTTATTATATAATTAAAAAGCTTTATAAACAGAAGCAGAACATAAAAAAAATAATAAAAAAAATCAATAATAAAAAAATTCTGAAACTTAAAATTGTCACCAAAAATCTAAGACAAAAGAGACAAACCGCCTTCTATTTTCACCAGATTTGAGTTTAAAAAGTAATTACTAATAAAAGCACAAAAAAATTCCAAAAAATTTCGAAAATAAAAATTCAGAAAATTAAAATGGTCGCCAAAAAACTAGGACACAAAATTACTAAAACCCTGCAAGTTTCACAAAATATGAGATTTAAAAGTAGTTACTTATAAAAGCTCAACTTAAAAAGTTAAAAAAATTAAAAATTTTCGAAAATAAAAAAAAACTTAAAAATTCTCAATAAAAAAATAGGACAAAGAGTGATTGAAATTAAATTTTCACCGAATACAATTAAGTACTAGCAAAAGCACAACATTTAAAAAAAATTTAAAAATTTAGAAAATAAATAAATTTGGAATTTAAAAATTGTCACCAAAAATTTTGATTTTTATTACTTGTAATATACCATTTTCGAAAAAAACTCTTTTAAAAAATTTTCAAATCTTCAATTTAAAATCCAAAATAAACAACCCTCTAACCAAAAAATTTGAAAACAAACCGCGAGAAAATTTGCTCCAAGTGAATGCAACTCATTGCTGTTGCATTCGCGCCGTTTAATGCACTTCGCGCACTTTCAAAAGCACAAACACTGTCGTAAATACCGTTACACCGTACTCGACCCATGACACCACATTCGGCCACTAACACTCGTACGACCTATAAAGTGCTGCAATATTGTTAGCGCGGCCAACAACTACACCTCAACCCCGCTATAGACCTCGCTATAGACCCCGCTAACCACCCGCAGCCATTAAACTATACATAAGTGTGGCAGCAACACCTGCAACACCATGTTAAGGGCAGACCTCAACTGTCCTGCTTATCGTTGTAAGCGTCAGCGGCGTCGCTGCTGTCCGCCATAAATCATCATATTCGGTACACGATTCCATTTCCGACGTCTACACACGACGTCCGAAGTTGTAATCGGAAGTTGGTCGGCGCTGCTCTTCGCCAGCACGCTGATCTTACTAGCAACACTTGTGGCAGGCAGCACACACCTTATTGGCCCCCCACACATATCAGCACGCTCACCTCTTTTACCACCCCCCACCCTTACCTCAACTGGTGTCGTAAATGTACTAACAGTACCGTTAGTAAGGCAACTTGCTGGCGCATCATGCTTCAGCGAGCAGTCGAGGCTCAACAGCTGTGGCAGCTGGGCAGCGGTGATCAGAACGGTTTTTCATTCATTTGCTGCAACACTTACTATCGCTGTGGCACACCACACCCTCTTTTCGCATAATCTCTAAAAAGGCTAACTGTCTGCTATCATAATAACAAAATTGAAATAAATAATAAAAAATAAAAAAAAAATAAAAAATACAAAAAATAAAAATTAATTAAGAAATAAAAAAAATAAGTTAATTAACAAATTAACTTATATTAATAACGTCGTGGAGTCGATTTTTTAACCAAAAACTGCAAAATTTAGTATTGTAGATTATAAAACAACAAAAACTAAATTAAACTACAGTCTATCTGTTTAAAAATCTAACCTCATTTTCATTTGTTATTCATGTCTAAAATTCATTGAAAATTCTCAAAACTTAATAATAATGTCTTAAGCTTTTTTGTAAATAATGCAAACTGACAAGTAAACGGTTTCTTTAAAGCATGTAAGCACAAAGTATTTTTTATAAGTGACAAAGTGGCCAAATGTGAAGTGGCAAATAAAAAAGTGTAAATAATTAACGAAATAAAATTAAAAAACAAAAATCAAAATTAAAAAAAAAAAATCTAAAATCAAATCAAATAAAATATAAAACCAAAATTTACAACTACTTTACAAAATAAAATTAAGGCGTAATGTAATTATAACAAACATATTGTTTAAAAAACTTTGAGAGGCATAAGCGGCAGAAGGTAAGGCGACGTTTAGAAATATAAATAAAAATAAAATAAAATTTAAAAAAACTTAAATTAAATAAAATAGTAATTTCAAAAATTAAGTGGAAGGAAATCAAAATATATAGCAAGAAATAAATAAATTCGTAAAAACAAAAAATTTAATAGAAAAAAATTCTATAAAAAATAAAAGAATAAAAATTAAAAAAACTTAGACTTAAAACACAAATAAAGAAAAAATAAAAAGTAATTAATAACTTACGCTTATATAAAATGACACAAACTGAAATAAAACAAAGTAAATAAGTATACAAATAAATTCCTAAAAAATTTAATAGAAGCAAATTTGATAAAATGTGAAAAATATAAACGTAAAAAAGAACACATAAAACAGTGTATAT
>NW_017536296.1:383181-390760 GCF_001853355.1 Bactrocera latifrons | reverse complement strand
CAATTGAAACATAAAATTTTGAAAAACAATTTTCTATACACAAAACGTAATACAAATTAATATTTTATGAATAATTTTTTTTTTTGAATTTTTTGATGTCATAGATGGTAATAAAGTTAGAACAAGATAAGGTAATAAAAAAATGTGATTAAATTTATTGTATAAAAAAAAGTATGTATAATTAAATAAAGAAAATAATGTTCATGTAAATTCATGTAAAATTAATTAAAAACTTATAATTAATTAACTTCTAAATTTCACAAGAAATAAAATAAAAATTAATTCATTAAAAAATAATTGACAAACATGAAATAAAAAAATTTGATTTTAAAATGTTAAACTTAATTTATTTAAAATGTGTTATATAATATAGTAATTGAAAAAATATCCACTAAACCAAAAACCGAAAATACTACTAAAACACTATAATGAAGACAGATAAAAAATATATAAAAATGTAATTACAAAAAAATTATAATTTTAATTAAAATCACCTAATCAAAAATTCATCAATGAGAACAAAAAATGCGAGTACGAGGTGGTCAAAAAATAACCGAATTTTCGTTTTTTGTAAAAAAATTTTATTCCATTGTCTTCATTAACGCTGTCGTCTTCAAAATTGTCTCCATTCAATTTTATTCAATTATGTTAGCATTCTTTCCAAACACCTAACCCGTTTTTCAGCGACTTTTGTATATCTTGCGAGAAAATTTTCATATTGCGCCTAAAGGTAGGCCATAAAAATACCAAAATAAAATAAATACAAAAAACTAAATGAGGAAATAGGAAATAAGCTATAATAAGAAATATAGAAAAATAACTATAAAAACAACCATTAAAAAAACAACAAAATATGAGTAAAATAGTCAAAAATAATAATAGGTAAAACAACGACCTTTTGTGGTCCTCCTGCTTTTGAAAATAAGAAAATGTCACACAGAGCCAGGTCTGGCCCATATGGCAATTAGGGCATTGTTACAATATTGTTTTTGCCAAAAAATTCATAAACAAATTTTTTGATCAGTTTCGTTTAACAAACGAAAACTGCCAAGCTTACAAAAGCACGTTTAACCTTAGCGGCTGCTAAAGACAAAGTAAGCAAGGATTTTCTTCTGAAAATGTAATTATACTTCAGGGTAATATAAATACATCAACATAATAAAATTTGAAAATGCGACTTTTCAAACTCGTGAAATTTTAGTTTTAAAAATACCCGATATTTTCCGAAAGCATCCCATATTTGAAAGGATAAAATGCATATATTCACTGATAGCAATGAAAAATCTGGTTCACCTTGGTAAGATGGACCTATTTAATATAATTTATGTACTGTAATACAAAATAGGCTCAGACAAAAAAAAAAAAGGAAAAATATAAATTTTTTTTCTTTCCTTTCCCACTCAAATTTTTTTTTTTTCAGAAATATATTTGTTTCACGATGGGACAATTTTTAAACGAAATAATAACTATTTATGGTAGAAGAAAAATTTAAATTCAATACCTAACTTCATAAATCTTAGATTATCTTCATATTATTAAAATAAATTTAACTAAATAAAGTAGAGAATTTTTTTTTTTTAGTTAAGAGAATTTGAAAGCGAGAGTCGAAAAATTTAGTGCATATTAAGCAATCCTAAATATCACGTATCAAAACCCTACTATTTGAAGTCGAACTTTGAAACATATGGTCCAAATTTTATTCCTGGAATAAATACGCAAAAGGAGATAGAATTTCGCCTGTCAATTCTAACACATGCCGAAATTTTGGTTGTACTACGTTGAAACTAGTAATAGTAAATTCGTCTCTTTGAAGAAAATTGAAAACTTAGATCCAATGTCTTGAAATTTGACTTAAAATACTTACAAGTTTTGTTGTGACAAATAGTTGTGTTTTTTATTATTGTTTTTTTTTTTTTTTTTGTTTTTTTGTTTGCTGGTACATTTCATATTTCGCCTAAAGCTATGCTAAAATTAAGATGAAAATAAAAAACTAAGCGATGAAATAATAACAAAAAATATACTAAGAAAAATAAAAAAAGGAATAAAAACGACAAGAAATTCATAAAAAATATAGTAAAAAGGTTCAAAAAAAAAAAAAATTTTACAAAAAGTTAAAATTTATATTAAATATAAAAATAAAATCAGAAATTGCTTATAAAATTAAGAATTAAGTAATTAATATAATATTTACAAATTAAAACTTTCACTAAAATTTTTTCCGAAAAAAATATTAAAAATAAAATTTTTATTAATAAGCAAAAGTTTCCTAGTTTGTAAAAGTATGGAGAATAAAGTACAAAAGTTCCGAATAAAATTACTCAATCCAAGTTTCAGAAATAAATTCGCAAAAAAGTATTTTTTTACCTTAAAAACATTACAACCCCTTAAAGAAAAACTATAAGAATAAAACACAGTAATATAAAAACAAAATAAAGACAAATATAAACAAAATCTAAATAAAATAAAATAAGCTAAAAATAAAAATAAAAATTACATTAATAATATAAATTAATTTTTTAAAATTTATTTGTACAAAATACAAAAAAAAAATATTTTCTTTAAAACATTTTCCTAACTCAAAACCGAAAGCAGCATTTTACGCCTACCTTTTTCTGTCAAATATAACCAGAAACGTCTTAAAAACACAAAAGCTTCCAAACAAAATCAAAAACAACAACAACAAGCAACACTCAGTTAACAAATTAATCAAAAGGAAACCGAAATTAAAGTAAATCAAACAAAAGCAAAGCCAACTTAAGAACAACAACAAGCACAACGCCTGCCGCCAAGAAGTTGCACAAACCGAAAAACCCGAAATCAACTTGCAATTAACACTTTCGAGTGCAACTGCACCCACACAAGCTAAGCAGCTGTGTGTGTGAAACCAAAAATTAAATAAACGCCAACAACAACAACAAAGTGAATGTGCTGAAAAAACGAGTGAAAGTGTTAAAGCGAATTACTGACTTGCTAAACGCAAAAGCCACCAAAGCAACCACAGCAGCGGCGAACTAAATGCAAATGCACCAACACACACACACACATGCAAATAAGCAGGCAAATAACGACGGACGCAACGAACGGTACGTGTGTGTGTATGTAAAAGTGCTTGTCTGTTTGTCTTTTGCGTAAAATTGGTGCAAGTGCACATAACGGTATATGTAGGTTGCAGCAAACTAGCACAGCAGCTGGCCGAGACGCCAAGGCATAAAAAGCACAGTTGTGGCGAGAGCGCTGTCGCTTGGGCGCCATGTTGCCACCACCACCACCGCCGTCGCCAACAGCAACGACACGATTTTATTATCCATTGCAAAGTAAGATGAAATCTTTATATTTGCTGCTTTAAGCATTGATTATAATCACAGCATGCCAACACAAATACACCCACACACAGATGCACACGTACACTCACTAACTCACCAATACATGGGTGCAGAAGCACATACATTCCTCTTCTGCTTATTATTTGTTACGCTTTGTGCTATTATTCTATATATAGCAATAATTTATCACTTAAAAACATATTACTCTACGCTTGCCACACGACAACATTTCATACTAATGCATATAAATATAATATATTAATGAAATATTTAATTTGGCAGAAATAAGTTTATAGTAAAATTATCACATATATTATGAATAGGTTCTACCATATAAATTTCATTAAAAAAATAATAATAATTTTAAGTCACCGAAGAAATATTTACTAATTTTTTTGTGTATTGGAAATATCTCTACATTACAAATAATTATTTTATAACTGTATATATGTATATAAAAAAAAATCATATAAATTATTTAAATTAGCTAGCATACTTCAAAAATACAGGGAAGAGCGTAGAAAGTGCAAACCGAAAAAAAAAATTCAAAATGAGAAAAAAGAAATTTTTTTTCAGTGAAATTTCAAAAGGAAATAAACTCAGAATGAGTCAAAATGCATGAATAATCAAAATGAAAACTTTTTAAAAAAAGAAATTTTTTTTTTATGAATTCATGTTTTATCCCAAATTAAAAAATGTACATAAACATATACAAACTTGCAATTTTATATTGGATATACTAATTTTTTGTATATATACAAAGTTTTATTCTGCCAAAATTATTTTAAATAAAGCTCAATTTAGAGCAGTCAAGACGAACTCTTAAAATAAAAAAAATCGTATTTCAATCCAAACCATTGAAAAAAAAAGATAAAATAACACAAATATAAAGAAAATAATTTACGGGTGTTTTGCGTTCCGGTAGAGGGGCGGCGTACTTAAGTTTTCAAGGACAAAAAACATTTAATTCGGTTTTCGGCAAAATTACGCCTTTTATACAAAATAGTTACAGGGCAAACTCAAAAATTTTCCTTATCTTCAACTTTGCATTTTATCTTTCTTTTTGTCGGAACTCGAGTTAGACTCATTCAACCCTTAAAAATTGAGCCAGGGGCCTCCTCTTCCTCTTCCAGACCACAGATCGTCTGTAAAATGTTTTTTCTTTAATTTTTGTAATTTTAGCTTTCCTTTATCATAACATGAATTTCTTTCTGTTTTTATCATTTTCAAAGAAAACTAAACCATTACACTCTACAGCAACATGTTGCAAGAGTATAATAATGTGAAATATGTTTTCTATAAAAAAAAATGTTTCAATTATTTTTTAATATTATTGCTGTAATTTCACGTTCGATGTATGTATGTGACCTGGTCTACGAAAAGGGGGCTAACGTGCGAAAAAAAATAAAAAAAATAATTAATGTTAAAAATCTCATCTTCCATCCGAATCAATTAAAAACTAAAAAGTGAAAATTGATTTTTTGGATTTTTTGACACCCAAGCTCCCTTTCCGTAGACCCGGTCACATATGTATATGGCAAAGATCATTGACTTTACGTAGCCCACACACTGGAAATTGTATAACGGCGTCAAATCGAACGACCGAGGCGGTCAATTGACTAGGCCATTTCGTGAGAGAACACCTTCGGCAAAGTTGGTTTTCAATAAAGCGATTGTGACAATCGCTGTGTGACTAGTGACGCCGTCCTGTTGGAACCACTTATGGTTCAAGCTAATATCATCCAATTCGGGTCAAAAATATTCGGTTACCATTGAGCGGTAGCGATTCACAGTAACGTGGCGGTCTTGACCATCACGGAAGAAGCACGGTCCAATGACGCTACCGGCCTATAAACCACACCAAACCGTAATTTTTCGGAATGCAACAATGACTCATGGAGGGTGTGTGGATTCCTGCTTAACCAACAACGCATTTTTTGTTTATTGGCGAAGCTATGCAGCCAAAAATGAGCCTCATCGCTGAAGATAATTTTTCGATAAAAATCCAGATCATTTTCAAGTTGTTGCTCAGCACAATGTACCACGATTCTGGTGGTCAAGTGACTTCAATTTTTACGCCAATGTAGGCCAAGAGCTTTTCGCAAAAATCGCGCAAAACGCTTGAGAATGACGTGTAAGAGTCTTCCTCAATTGAAGCGCCAGCGGCAGCAATATTCTCGAGACCACGAACACTTCTTTGTCTCACTAGCGCGAGAACATTTTATACTGTATCTGTGGATTCAAAATTTTCCAGTAGAAGCTCAATTGTTTATCAAGGACGGCGGTAGTAAATTGTAATAACATCGATTCAATATTGGATCGTAACTCTATCCACGATGAAGTGACTAACCTCACTGCAGAGAAATGTCAAAAGAGCGTTAAAAATAACTCTGTTCTTTGGTGTCCTTATCGGTCTACTTTTGTAGTGCTCTATTGAAAAACCCGTTAAATGATGGAGAGCCTAGACAAACATATTTAAATTTTATTAAAGTGAGTTATAGAGATTTTATCATGTTGCGAGCGCGTTTAAAATGTATTAATTTTTAAAACAATTTACAGATGTTGCTGAATGCTCTATCATATATTGTATATAAATTCACTTCCTCGAAAAGAGATGATCCATACTGAGTTACCACATATTATATTATTTTGAAAAAAGAAAAATATGTAAAAACAAAATAACTATATAAAATAATTTCTAAACTAATTTATAAAAGAAATATGCTTTCCTAACCAATCCAAATATATCCCACAAGGTGTATTATAAAAATAACAGGATTTTCGTTTTTTAAACAAGTCCTTATTACTTTGTCTACATTAATATTGTCGCCTTTGGCCACATGGAGCCATATCTGACGAATATATAGCCGGGGGCAATGTAACAATATTGTCTTTGGCCAAAAACACACGAAAAAATTTTTCTCCATACTAAAAGTCAATAAACAAACTTAATAATTACAACCGCAAATCAATCAGTGCAAAAGGTAACTTAAGAAAATTACATAACTTTTGGATAATATAGCTTACAAAACGCAGTACGGAACAACTACATTGCGGTCAGCATGTACACGCCCATATATAGGACGCAAGTACGACTATGTGTGTATTATTCATCGATACTCGAACTGTGTTGATGCCTTAATTTTGACCACAAGAGCAACTTGTGTGCATATGTACACACTGACACATATACGAGTACCTTTATGTAATACATATACACTAGTAACTAGTAAGTAATTGTGTTGCTCTTTACAGGAGACGAGCAGGTGTGCTACCGCTGGGCAATTGCTCAGCTTGGAATTTAATTTCAGTAAATTGAGCATATGAATAAATGTTAACGGTAAAATCCAGCGCGGAAATTGTTTTTGAATTATAAATGAAATTCATTAAAATGCAAAATACCTGAATTATTTATACACATTGCTGGTAAACAGATGTGCAAACATCTAGGTACATATATTAAAGGAGTAGTGGATATACATATGTATGTACTATATTTAAGGGAACTGTGGGAAAAACCGTATCATATGTGGACATCGTCAGCTAAAATGCAAAACAACTTATCATCAAAAAAAAAAATACAAATTGAGTTTTATTGCTTACAATTCATAACATCCTATTATATCTGTATATGTAGCATAAAAATATCAGCTTCCGCTGTCAAATATAACCATTACATAAACAATACATAACCATTTTATAACCAAAACTCAGTTTTTTCGTTATGAGTGGTTTCTATTATATCGTTTTTACATCGCTTATGAAAAGTGATATTACGTTATTTGACATTTTAGCTGGGTCATTCCTTCCAATATTTGCTTTAAACATTTTTTTCGTACAAAATGAGGAGAAAATTTTCCAAATCCAAAAAAATTTTTTTTTAAATTTTTGAAAAAAATATTTTTTTACATTTTTGAAAACAAAAATATTTTTTTTTTAATTGTAAAAAATTTTTCGCAATTTTTTTGAAAAAAAATTTTACTTAAAAAATAAAAAACTAATAGTTCAATTAGTGTTTGAAAAGCTGAGAAAAAAATCATAAATTTAGGTCGACGAGTTATTTTGATAATGAACTACTTTTCTTCGTACACGCGACTGTTGACAGGTACTTTTTTCAATTAAAACTTTGAAAACTCATAACCCCAACATTTTTCGTACTGACTGAACATAAAAACAGATGTGTCCAATATTTTGTCTGAAAGAACACAAACAAAATGTTTTGTATGAATAAAAATGTTTTGATGTAAATTTAGAAT
>NW_017536296.1:371198-382281 GCF_001853355.1 Bactrocera latifrons | reverse complement strand
AAAAGGAAAACTTTGTTCACTGCAGCCAACTCTGCTAAAGGAAACGGTAAAAATTACGTTATTTAAATTTTGGGTAACAAAGTTTAAAATTAAAAGAATAATATTAATACTGCATTTCTGCTAAACACGTTTTCATGTATGTACATGTATGGCTTGACACATAGTTGTCAGTTAACAGCGTGTGTGCTACTCTCACTCACTCACTCATGCCTTTCATTCTGCAGCTGATTCCTCAAGCACAAATTAACTGTTGCATATGATTATGAATGCAATTAAGTGAAATTAAGTTAAATAAGCGTGTGCACGCATACATACTAACTATTACATAAATACATGTGCGTTGGAAACTGATACATACACGCATTCAGAGTGAAAGAGAAAAGCAGGTCAAGCATAAAATGATGTTGCAAGCAGATATGGAGCGGTTTCACGTTTGATTATCTCGCTGTTAAATCATTTGCCATTTAAATATCAAAGCTTAAGCTCGCATATACTGGCATATGTATGTATGTATCTAGACGAGCAGCGCTTGATGTATGTCATGCAACAATAATAAAAAAAAAAATTAAAATAATTGAAAAACCATTTGCGCTCAACTGAATACCACAAACGTGGTCACTCATAATTAAATGTCCCGTTGTTTATTAATTAAATGATTACGAGCGCGTGCAGTAATAACAAGCAATATTAAATAATTATATAAAAAACTATGTATATATTTGCATAAAAAGCGGGGAATAGAGAAAAACGAAAATTGAAAAATATTTTTGCTCAAACAATTAGTTTTTCCATTTGAAAGGCTCTAAATGTAGTAAGTATATGTATATATAACCTTAACTCTCAGATATATACATATGTACGTTCTTAAGGCATCATAACTTGGTCTGATCCATCTGTCATATCATTTTTAGTGACCTGCGTATTTCTTGTATTGACTTGATTGCCAGACACAAGGCACTTTTGGCGCTCTCATCGACTATTTAGTTTCCCGGAATACTTTATATATGCAGCTACTTTCCAACATCCACTATATCTACTTCCCTTCTGCTTCTAAGAACAATTTCTAAGGTATTTCAATGTGAAATTGTTGCCTGGATATTGACGAATGTGTTAATCTTCTTTAAGTTGTTTCCTGCATTGTTATCTATCTCCACTGTTCTGACCGCAAAGACATCCGCTTGGAAATGCTGCTGTATTCTGGAAGTTTGGTGGGGCTCCTGTGACCCAGCTCCGAGCAAGTGATTCCAGCTCCCACTATATTGACAAGTCTCAAGTTCTTGCGCCCTCCACTCTCATTTAAAGTTGTTTTGGAAAACTCAATTCGAGGCAACTCAGCGCAGGAATCCCTTCACGTCGAGGCAATAGTGACACTTTAACAGCTTCTTGTGAAAATAATCCTTGTATTGACTTGAAAACTACACACGGTCTGGTGGCGTAAATAAATGGACTGTCATATTGGATGAACATAATATTAGTTTGAGATCTATGGATGCCATTCAAAGCCAAAATCTCAACCTTCAGGACAGAGTTTGCCGTTGGGCTGACAGAACCCTAACTGTTCTATAAACAGACTAGACTAGTTAGATTAGAGTTTGCGATAAAACAACCACTGGGCTACATCATTCTAAAAAAAAAAAAAATGCTGTTGACTCAAATGTATGAAAATAAGCTGGATGGTTACTGATTTTAGTAGGACTACTCAGTTTATCATATTACGAACCAAATTATTTAGTTTGTGCAATAAAAAGAAACATCCAAAGGTGGAAGTCCACACATGGTCACATTGATAAGCTGACATCCAGATTAACTTCCCGTGTCAACTTTTTGTGTGCTAATTTGATAATTAAAATGTATTCGACTAAATGTTGGACAACTAACGTCACATAAATCGATACAACGCGAACATACGCGAGCCTAAATCGATACAACTTCGCCGGTTATACACCAAACAAATCAATGAAGATTCTTGATGTTCATTTTGTTGGGGTCAGTTGTAAATTCTAAGGTCCAATTTATTATTGGTGTATGCGAAAATATACCAAATAAATTGTAAAGATCAAAAAAAAAAAAATATGAGACTTCTTTTTTTGTTTGCTTTAAAACTGTTCATAGTTTAAAGTTAAAAGAAATTTTTAAAACTAATAATTTTCAAATAAGGAATTATATTCTGGCGATTTCAGGCATACAAACATTTTGAGAACTTACCATTGCGAATTTTTTATTTCATTTCGTTTCTGAGGTTGAAAAAGTCCACTGAAAAATCAAGGGAAAATGATTTGTTATTAGTTTTTGATGCAAAAATATAAAAAAATGTGTATGGAATTAAAAAAATTGATATAGAAACTCCTTACGAAGTTACATCAAAAGTAAAATGTGATTCACATAATTCTGCTATGAGAAAATAAAATAGTATAACAGTATAAATAATAATCACAACTTCAAAAAAACCAGCGATGCTGCCGCCGATTAACGGTTACTAATATCAGTGGATTTAAATCACCAATTCATTATTATTAATTTAACTATTTATCTTTTTATCGTCGACATCCTGTCAATAGGCATACAAGTTCCATATGAGACAATGCATACTTCTTCCAGCCGGCTAATGATTTTGGGGTACAGTTGAGCAGATTGAGGCAATGGTTCTGTGATCCATAGTTCCAAAGGCGAAGTATACATATTCACTCACAGATCAAAGGGTGAAACAGAAACAGGAGCGGACTTCTTGACTTCTTTTGCAGTAATCCATCCTCAGAAGGCAGTCTTAAATTAAATGACTACAACTCAGTCTCAGTCTCAACTCAGTGAACTTTTGCTCGGACTCGCCTGTTCATTAACATTCTAGTGAATAGCTAAGCATCTGATATGCATGCAGGCAATATCTACACATTAACTAGGCAAATCCGTTAATATCATCTGGGTATCCGGTCATATACGAATTGAGGAAAATGCAGACGAGTTAGTCTGCTTAGGGGCCAATTCCTATAAGCTGCCGTAGACCATTCATGACCTGCTGCTGTTGTTGTTCAAAACAATGGGCCCTAGATTAACACAATGCTCTAACGTAGGAAACATAAGACATTTTATTGAATTGCTGGACAACAGTTATCATATGGAAATCAAACTTCACATCAACCAAAAATGGTTGTACCAGTCTAAGAAATAGTATTTATCAATTCGGTTTGAGCGTAGTTTGAAAGGTCGATTTCTAGTCAAGTCTGATCTGGCGTACAAAAAAGAAACCTCCAACGGAATATTACTAAGAATAAATAATAATCAAACAAATCAATTTTCGATGAACATTTATTGCCAATATTTAAATGCAAATATTGACCTTAACAAAACAAAGACAACAAAAAAAAAAACACACGCAAACCCTTTACAGACTTCTCCTCATCAAAACCACAGTCCAGTAGGAAAACCGCAAAAAAATTATATGCACCTGAGAGGCAACAACAAAAAACCGCATAAAATATACAGTGTCACATATGCAACACTCAAGCAAATTGCTGGCACACGCGCCGGCACTAATGGCGCTGCAGACTGAGCGCGGCAACGGTAATGTCATGTGACACAATAAATCATTTTCACATATCAAAATTGCATTTGTTATGAACTCTCGCATTTTTTGCCACTTTATTTCCATTTCTGCTGTTTTTTGTTGTTGTCGACGAGCGAAAGAACGCTGCACTTTATGATAACTCACTCAAGCGGCAAACTGATAGCTGTCATACTTGTTTTTATTGTTGCTGATATTGTTGTTATTATTGTTGTTGCTAGCACAGAACAAAAGCAGATAATAGTGTACCTGAGACGAAAGTCAACGCAACAAGTCAAAGAGTTAAGCACAAATATGCATCTTGGTAGCACTGCCGTACAACACCCCTCCACCATGCCGTTGCATTCACTCCCCTTCCACTCCGCTTCCAACTATTTACCTTGCTCTCTTTAGTTTACTGCGTGGCATCTGCAACACGAGCACAGCAGCAAAGCTATCTATCATCAACGTCAGCACAGCAGCACCGTTAGCAAAAACAACAAAAAATCACAACAACAACAATAGCTGGTGTTGAAGTTTACAGCGCAATAGAGTCGCACAGGGTTACTTCATGAGCACTGAACAGAAAACTATCGCCGCTCTTTATATGCTTTATGTTTTCATGTTGTTACTGCCACAATATAACGGTTATATGGCGATGTTGGTGGCCTAAACAAATATACATTGGTGTTTGTGTGAACTTTGTGGAGTAAACCAGGACTAAAGTTTCTATTAGGGTGCGCCAAAAATTTCAACTTTTTGGAATTGGTCGGTTTATGGATTCTTTTTCTTCTACTTTACTAGCGCAGACATCGCTTATGCGGTTCCATTCGCTGTTTGGCGCCAAATCCTGATACCAAGTACAGCCGGGTCCTTTCCGTCTGATCTTTCCAAAGAAGTAGAGGTCATCCTCTTCCTCTGATTCCACCGGCAGGTACTGAAAGTTGGAGTATTCTCTTCCATCCGAACAATGCGACTAAGCCAGCACAACCGCAGTCTCTTGATTCGTCTCACATATCTCGTATAGCTCATCGTTCCATCGACACCGATACTTGCCATCGCATAAATCTTATGTTTGACCCAAGTCGCGAATGTGCTGAATGTTTGCTTTATGACAGGAGATATTTCGTCTTGTCCTCAATTACAACCAGCGCCATACGTTTCGCTTGCTTGTCCAATCTAGAGAAAGCAGAACTAACGGTAGGGTTGTTGAGTCCAATGGTATCAATATTATCAGCGAAGTCAGCATCCTTATACTATTATTGTAGATTGTACCTTCTCTGTTTAGCTGCTCAGGTATATCAATAGATTAAAGAAGTCTCCTTGTCTGAAACTTTTCTTGTCAGTTCAGCGACGCCGTATTTGAATATCTTTATTGGTAAACCATCGACTCCTATCGCTTTGTTGTTTTTCATGCATGTTCGACCCTCATCATAGTCGGGCTATCATCGTCGACTGATGCAACGGGTTCGCACATCTCCAGCTGTTCACTGCCGTTCAGCAGGTTGGTGAAGTGTTCCCTCCATAAATTCGGTATGCTCTGAACATCAAGCACTAGATAACTTCTTTGGAATCTACGAGTGTAAGCTCCAGTCATGAAATCTTCCTTCAGTCGTCGCTCCTGTCGGCCAGAGTCTTAAGCTGTTCATGCTCTCGCATTTCGGCCTCTTTCTATTTTGAGTAGAAAACCGTTTCGCCGTCGGTTGTGATAGTAGCTCACCCTAGTGTATATAACTGCCAATATGTAGTTAGGTAAATATGTATGAATGTATGTATTTGCAGTATATGTGCTCACATTTCCGCTACCGTTTCACTATATCCCCTTTGACCGCCACCGCACACCACCCGCTGGCAACATGACGCTTACATAACTTTCTGACTTTACAGCAGGCGTTTCTCCCAGCTGGACCGCCGACCTCGAGTTGCCCACATGCGTTGTATATCGCTGCTGAAGGCTCTTAATAACGCCTCTCTATCGGCAACGGCTGCCACCAACGGCTATCGACTTTTAAAGCTACTTTATGACGTATCGAATACTTTCATGTACGTTGTTGTTGTGATAGGCTTAAAGTCATATTTCGAATTTCATACACTTCATATTTCGCAATGCACTGAAAAAGTATTGAAACTTCAGGCACTGTTTGAGCATTTTCGACTTCAAATTTATGCTCGGAAATCACAAGCATTAAGTGGGGTTTACACGATTGCTATCAGTTTGCTCTCGCAAAAAGTCAAATGGGCTTTCTAGTGGTGTTTGTAACGTCAATGGTTGATCTGACTGACTTGGTAGTGATTAAAATGCGAAATGGAACAAAGTTCAGCGCGTATTTTATACTTCTACATATTTTTTTCACTCTCAAATGTTACATACATACGAGTGGTTTAGTTTTCGTTGATGAACTCAAAAAATTCGATTGCAATTCTCCGTATTTATTCTACAAGTACTTATTTACCTCCAGAGTACTAGATGTTTTATAGCTATGACATAAATGCGAATAATTTTCTACAAAATCCAGATATTCGCTTTTTATCCATGCTTTTCGAACTCGTAGTACTTACAGCTGTGTGCACTAGGTGGCGCTAAATTAAATCCAACATCATCCAGTATGAAATCCATTTAAAGATAATTTTCATACCGTCTTATGGTCATGTGGAACGTAATTCAATATATAATGTCCGGTACTCTTTAAGTCTTGGGTAGGAATTACTTCTGAGCATTAAGTTGTTCGAAAGATATATAATTTATCGGTTCTCACATATCTCGTACTTTCAACTGTAGACATTAGTTAGCGCTGAAGTCCAGCTACTTCCAAAAAGCATGTCGGAATCATTTTAAGACAACTTTTCTCTCGTGTCACACCTTGAGACCCAATTAATTGTCAGCCTTAAATGTTGAAATTCAAATGTACTTTCTTATCTTTAGCTCTACTTTAAACATAATTAACGTCCGACCAGTTAAAAGTAATTCTGTTCCTTGCTAAAGAGCTTCAAACCAGATTCCTACCTTGATTTACCAGCCGCAATAGCTTTAATATATATTAATTTTCTATACAAATTTTGATTTTTTTTTAGCGAGGAAAAGTAGGCAATATATTTTTATCATTTTAACAGTGATTCTCCTTCACAAGAAGAAGCTAAAAAATAGATGAATTTTTATAGTAAAAGATTTGGAGCGTTGGTTTCGCAGTTCCAACTTCTTTAAACTTCTCAAAAACCTAACTTCTTAAAACCCTTTAGCGATTTCCTAGTGTCTACTAAAGTCCATTTGAAGCAAGAAATATGGTTCCTTAAAGATGTAAGAGAGCTCTTACATGCAAATACATTTGCGGCGTGAAACCAATGGCGCTGTTCAATTTGGACTTAATAGAATCAAGCTTATAATAAAAATTCTGGAAAGAACTTGATTTATTGATGGCATATATTATCTCTTTGAAATGTTAGCCGCAACTACGTCACAGATGGTCCATCCATTGAGTCCAATTTTCCATGATTCGTTTGAGCATTTCGGCAGATAACTGACGAATGACACGCGTGATGTTTTGCTCCAGGGCCTGATCGTAACAATCCGCATGGACTTTATACATCTCCACAGGAAAAGGTCTAACGGTGTGATATCTCAATAAATCCATTGATTGATGCAATGTGTATGAAATGTAGGTGACTTGTTGAAACCAAGTGTCGCCGAGATCACGAGCTTCAATTTCAGGAATCAATTAGTCGGTTATCTTAGCGCGATAACGGTGGTCGTTGACTGTTACGTTTTCACCGGCATCATTTTTGAAAAAAAAAAACATGGACTGATGATTCCACCAGCCCACGATATTATGGATGAAATGGCAGCTCTGGAATCTCTTTAGATTGCTTTTCGTTACATATACGTCAAGTTGGCTTGTTTACAAAATTTGGCCCGAAAACGGATTCCTCTTGAAGCTTTTCAAGAGCCCATAGAGAGAAGTGATGTCACTTGGAAAGGTCGAGCGGATTCAGGTCTTGCACAAGCTGTATTTTGTACACTTACAATTTAAGATCTCGAAGTAAAATACGCCAAATCGCTCAATGTATTAGTCTGAGTTATTGTGAACAGCGCCGAATCGACTTTCCACCGTTGTCTTCGTGTACACTCGCAGCTACGGCTGCCATTTTTTTTTTTTTTTTTTTTTCAATGCCCGCTGGTCGAATGAATGCAGAGTCTTAAGATGGGTTATGCTGTTACCAATTATACACTCAGTGGGCCGATTATGTTGACTATGAGTGGAGCGAATCGTGAAACACATTCTTTACAGAAAGTGAATTCTCTTCATATAGTTCAACGATTTGCAATCGTTGTTCAGTCGTAAGTCTTTCCATGATGAAATGCCACACAATACTGAAAAAAATAACATGAGAGCTTGACACTACTCAGACGTGATCTGTCAAAAAAAGCGTATTGAAAAATGTTGCTTTACTTAGAACCGTCGTTATATTGTTTTGTATCGCTGGGGTATTGGTTCGACTATCTTATCTTTTTCACAAAGAAATGGCGAGGAAATTGGAAATGCTTTTAGAATAAAATTTTGAAATAAGCTCTTTATGCACTAGAGCTAGTTATGTTAAAGGGGGCGTTGCAATAATGTCGTGATTCTCGTTTTTTTATTTTTAATTAAAGTGAACAACCGCAACCTTGGTTAGAGAGATAGGCAGACAGACAGGCCATGATTCGTGTTAGATACTAGATTTCGGGTTTTTGAATCTCAAATGCAACTGTGCAAACATTAAAAAAAACAGGGCGACCTTTAAATTACTTTGCAAAAAGTTAGGAAATTGCAAAAAAGTAATTACGAATGAAGAAAAACATTTGCACTTCCGACAAATGTTTTGATATTTGAACAAAGTTCTTCGCATCTTAAAGCGACGCCTGTCAGACAAATTTTGCAAAACATTTTGCAAAACCGTTAGTTTTCTGTATACCCTTAAACTATAAGCAAGCGAAATGAAGTTAAACTACAAGCTCACATTACTAGTGCTGATCAGCTGTTTGTACGGCATTACCGATGCCCAAAATCGTATTGTCGGTGGCACAACCACGAAAATCTCAAAATATCCATATATGTTAGGGATACTACAGGCGGACGGTACATACTTTTGTGCCGCTTCGCTTATCACCAGAAAAAATGCACTCTCAGCGGCGCATTGTGTGGTCGATAAGCTAGTTTCGGAACTAATTGTTGTCGCCGGCGTTACGGATCTAGGACAAAAAGGACAGCGTCGAGGTGTGAATCGTATGTGGATTCCGGAAGGATTCGATTTGACTCCCAACGATTTCGACGTTGCCGTGCTCGAGTTCCGCAGACCCATGGTTCTCGGTGTGAATGTGGCCATCATACCGCTGGGGAAGACCCGCCTTAAAGCTGGCATGCGCATGCGTGTCAGCGGCTGGGGAAAGACAAGCGAAAACGGGAAGACCGCCGCAACTAAACTACATACGGTTGTTGTGCAGATCATTGGGTATGACAAGTGCGCCAGTCAGTATGAAAAGTCCAACACAAAAATAACATCAACAATGTTGTGTGCCGGACATGGCGATAAAGATGCATGCAACGGTGATTCCGGCGCACCAGCAGTTGTTAATGGCAAGCAGTATGGCATAGTGTCGTTTGGCAAGGGTTGTGGACGTAAGGAGTATCCAGGTGTCTATACAAAAATAATGAATGCAGATGTGCGCGGCTTCATTTACGATTGTATTCGACAGTGAGCGCAAGGTGAATTTTTACTTAATATTTATTAAATGAAGCTTCGAATGTGTATGTAAATATATATCTTTAGAGTGTTTTTTTTTTTTTGGTAATAAACGTTTTGTTTTTGTAATAGACATTTGGCTTTTGTAAATTTAGAGGGTTAACTGAAGCTTGGAAACTCACCACGACGACTATCAAACTCTAAAAGAGGACAAGGATAGTATTAAGCGATCCAGAGGTGCTCCGAAGTGGTGTGTAAAGCAAGTCAAAGAAATTTCTGTCTAATCTTCAACTTTTGTTAAACTCCAGTTATAACTCAATATTTTTAAGTTTACAGAGATAAAACTCGGTTTTACCAGAAAGTTTTCCCGAGTTTATGGTTTAGTGTTAAACTTGAGTTTATGGTTTAGTGTAAAACTCGAGTTTATAGTTTGATGCTAAACTCGAGTTTATGGTTACGTGTGAAACCCGAGTTTATAGTTTAATGTTAAATTCGAATTTATGGTTTAGTGCTAAACTTGAGTTTATGGATTAGTGTTAAACTCGAGTTTACGGTTTAGTATTTTCCGCTTAACATTTTACCAAGCATGGAAGTTGTGTCATATATTACTACACAAAGAACCCAATAGTTTCAGCGGCATATAGGTTCTCTATTCATTAACTCAAAATGAGTTCCAAAGTTTTGGTGTTTAATAATCTGCTGGTTTAAAGCATTATATAGCAAATTTAAAGTTATGTTAAGCAATCTCTTGATGCAGTTTGCAAAGATAGTGTCATTTATGCCACCCTGTAACTAACTCGCTTGGTATTCAGTGCCAAAGCAGTGTTATGCTGCCTTCCCTATAGCAATCGGCAACTGCCGTTAATCAAAGCGGCGCAATGGAAGTGTTTATCTTCAACAGACAAAGGGTTCGTATGGGGTTGTGATCTAATGCAGTTTACGGTATATAACTAACCGGTTGTAATACCCAGTGGCATTATTGTCTGTCTGTAATGGAGTGCCTTTAGCAATACTTGTCACCGTTGTTCATTCTGCTTGCGCCCGAAGCATGGAACTTGCGGACTAAGTTGACACCAATTTCGACAGCGAATAAACAGAAAACACTGCGAAGATAATTCGGAGGGTCAATAAATACTTAAATTTTAAGTAAAAAGTCCTTATTGTACGATCCAGATTTTTTAACCAAATCGTGATTAACGTAAGTTGCCAAGCTGTGTCTAGCTGTAGAAGAACTCATCCGTGGATAGACAAATTTCTAAAAGAATTTCTTGGTTATAGTCACTTGCTGGTACGACGTTGTTTTTTGTGATAATTTATCGGAAAGCATTAACCTCCCCCAAATTATGAATTCATGCCTACCAGATTGAGCACATATTGTCTCTGAGTGATAAAAATGTCTTTGATAAGCCTATTTTCTCTGCTTCTGACTAACTTTTCGGAGATATCTACCGTATACTCGATTCATTGATGCAAAACATGCATAAAAGCATTCTATTAGCTTCGAACGGAATGGTTTCTCTAAAGTAAGTTTCAAAGAAATACTATCCAATGAATGACCTCTCCGTGCATTATATAACTGTATATAATGTATAACATGTATGTTAGCTTATATCAAATATATAAGCTTAGTTCCTGTAATTATATTTAGTAGAGACATATTTGAGAATATAATTTATTCTGGCGCTTTCATAAGTTCTCATGAAAAAGATCTAACTATGAACCCGAAAAAGTAGTCCAGTCAGCTTAACACTACAAGTCATGAATAACAATAAAATGCAAAGAGTTCGTTTTGAGCATGCTCACGAATAGGATTACCAATTAAACAAAAAA
>NW_017536296.1:365510-371095 GCF_001853355.1 Bactrocera latifrons | reverse complement strand
AAATTTTTAAGATTATTTTGTAATATTTTAAAAATTCATTTTCGGAATTAATTTTTTATTAAATCTCGGAAAAAATATTTTTTCGAAAATTTAAAATTTTCTAGATTATTTTGTAATATTTGAAAAATTCGTTTTGGGAAAAAAATCATTTTTTCATTTTTATATTTCACATATTTGAATATGCAGTAGTTGCTGTTCCAAAAATATCAGACACAAGCGACAAACAGCTTTATCAATATTTACATAAAACTGCAAGCAAATATCTTTGTTATACTGTTATTTGCTGTTCTACTTAGCTTTTTCTGCTCTTGAAACAACAATTACATTGAAGAAAGGAAACCAAACATCAACAAGCGTCTTAGTTTGATAGCAATGACCTTGATTTTGACAAATATTTATTTCCTTTTTTTTTATAAACAAAAAAACAAATTCTGGAAAACGTTGCTGGTATCAAGTTATACATATGTATGTATGTACATACATATGGATATGCCAGTTTGTCTAAAAAATCTATTCCAGGTAATATATAGATAACCAAAATATAACATGTTTTCAAAAAATTAAACTAGATTGAATTTCGAAAAACTTTCAAAAAAGTTTCGAAAAAAAGTATGAAATAAGTTTTCAAAAAAATTTCAAAAACATATATCAAATTTTATAAAAAACCTCAAACAAATTTTCGGAAATGTTCGAAATATGCAAACGATTTTTTTTTTTTTGTTCTTTTTAACAGCCAAAACTATTAACATTCTCGACTGATTACGCATCTTTCAAAAATTAAATTTCTCAATTCTCGACTGATTACGCGTTTTTCAAAAATAAAATTTTCCAAAAAATGCTTGCCGAAAAAATTTTAAATTATTGAAATTTGTATTTTTCTTAATATTGCTTTTTTGTAAGTATTAAAATTCTAAAATAATTTTTTCCAAAAATGAAACGTTAATACAATTTCGAAAATATTTTGAAAACAAATATAAAATTTTTCAAAAGCAAATTTCAATTTCAATTTTTCGGAAATATTAGATATATTAAAAATATTTTCTTTTCTTTTTAACAACTAATACTACTAAGGTTTTTTACTCATTACGTATTTGTCAAAAATTAAATTTAAAAGTTTCCAAAGAAGATTTTTTTCGAAAAGATTTGAAATGTTTGCAATTCGTGTTTTTTTATTTTGTTTTTGTTTTTTTTTTTTTTTTTTTTTTTTTTTTTTTTTTTTTTTTGTTTAACTCTCAAAAATGTAAAACCTAAAACTGCCAAACTTATGTATTAAGTATTTTTCAAAATTTTAATAAAAAACATGTGGAAATTATTTTAAATTACTTTTTTAAACTATTTAAGTTCTGAAATGATTTTATTCCAAAAGTGAGGTAAAAACTTTTAAAAATGTTCAAAAAGATATAAAATTTTGGAAAAAAAAATATATATTTCAATAATGAACTATTTTTGTACATAAAAAAAGTTGTAAAAATTTAAAATTTGTTTAACAAGTCTATAATATAGTTTTTTTATTTTTTTAGTACTCACGCCCTAAAAGAAATTTTCTCAAAAACAAAAAAAAAATTTTTTTTCAAAAATCTTCAAAAGTGCCCAACAACTTCATTTATTCTGTATTCCAGTTAAATTGCATTCACTGTTATCTGGCAAGCTTTAGAAATTTGAGTAACAAGCAGTTGACATTTAAATCCCAATTTACGCCCGCAATTTGTTGGTGTTAAGTTCAAGCAATAAATGTTGCCTTACGTGACGTCATTCACCTTTGCCACCGTAAATAAATGAACCTCACGAACACACGCATACACATAACGGCACACCAGCCTCCTAGCTGCTGCAGGTCGGCAGTGTCGCGCAGGCGAAACGACGAAGAAACAAAGTGAGAACACAGCAGGCGAGCCAATCGCTAAGAAATTTACAGCGGGACGCTGGCAGCGCCGAGCGGGGGCATTAGAAAGCTTAAAGGCGAGAACAAATTGCCAACTGTTACCTGCCAGCAACAATGCTGCTTACGTTTAGTTGTGTTGTTGTCATTGTTGTGACTACAGGCCCTTTTGTAGCTGTTGCTGCTTACCGGGGCGTCTTGGCGGCTGTTGCAATCCAACTTTTCAATTAAATTAAGTTGAAAAATGGCGAAATGCCCTGACTGTATGAAGTTGAGGGCGCCGGAATGCCAGAGTGTCAGAAATTATTATTATTATTATTCTATGCAAAACATGTTTCAATAGAAAGTTTACAAGCGTCACGGCTGCAAGTTGCTAAACACCGCTCCTCTCATTGGGGCGCTGCCAGTCGGCAATTTGTTGTGCTTGCGTGTTTATTGTGACGATTTGCTGTTCCATTAGTTGCTGCCGCCTCTCAAAGCAATGACTTACGTTTTGTTTATTAAACAGTTTGCTTTAGACGCTCTTTATGCTGCGAAAATATTTATTTGGCCTGTTATTTGAACAGCTGTTGAACTTCGAAAAGTTTTCGAACATAAATTCCATATTCGCGGAAAGAAATTAATTTCTTCCAGTAAGAGTTGAAGTGTGGTCAGACACAGCATAGACTAACTTTGTTGTTAACTTCTGAACATATCAATAATTCAACTGCTTCAATTATGTAAGGCAAAAATATTTTGTGGTATTTTCGAAAAAAGTAAAAAAGGAGCTTAAGCAAGTGCTAAAAACAAATAGTGTAAAATAATATAAAAGATATTTTTATTTTTTATAAATTTTGTGAAGAAAAAGCTTGTTCACATAAAAGTATTTATTTATTTTCAATATGGCAACTCTGTCAAAATTTTTTTCAAACTAAAGCACTGAACTTGCTTCGCTGCAATAAGCAAATATAATTCCCATTTCTCCAGGTGTGATATTATATTTAAATTTTATTTTTATTTAAGTGTGGCAACTCCACCAAAGAATTTTAGAAATTAGTGCTTTGAATTTGCTCCCCTGTATAATAAGCAAAAAATTCCCATTTTCCCGAAATAAATATATTAACCAAAAAATAATTTTCAAGTGGCAACTCTACTCAAAAGTCTATTCTATTAACAATATTATTCTTTGCAATTTCATGTGCACTATTCACAGTAACTTACTGAATATTATTTAATTTTTTTTCCTTTTTTTGTAATTCTTATTTTTTTTATTTCCATTAGGTGGGAACTCTACCAAGCAATTTTTACGATTATGGCAATAAACTAGCTTTCTTTAGTATACACTAAAACGATATTTCACCAGAATCAACATTTTACAATTAATAAAAATTTCCGGTGGCAACTCTGCTCAAAAGCTTCGTCGAATAGCAATATGTATTTTTTTGCCCCGTTTCGAATTAATATTTACAGTAACTTACTTGGTTTATATCACAAATGAACAGCTTTTACATACATATGTATACGAATGTCATTCCGTGGCAACTCTATACAAACTGATTTTGTCAAAAAAAAATTTTCTACTTGGTCGGCATAGTTTTACAAATAAGTACTTAGGTTTGCAAATTTTGTCATCTCACGTTACATCTAAGAGTTCGTAACACTTATAATTAAAATGGAAGTATTAATAATACAATTATTTTTAGTTATTTTAATAGGTGGCAACCTTTTTTTTAATAATATACATATACTTTATTAAAGAAAACTGACACATTCGCATACCAATTTACGGAGATCTCACACAATATTGCAAATGAAAAACTTTTTTCTAAACAAAATAACTGGCAACTCTGAAAGGAAAAATTTTTACATAAATAAATCATTGATTTTCCAGTGATGGATAAATTTTCATGAATAATATTAATAATTTTTGAAATATTATATACATATAAATTGGTGGTAACACCCGTAAAAGCGAAGTATTTTATGAAATATTTTAAAAATAAAATTTTGCTTCAATAATCATCAAATTTTGCAATTTCCTTTAACTTCGTTTTTATACCCTAAATTTTGAAAAGATGGCAACTCTGAGTTGGAAAATTATATTATTAATAGCTGTTTATTTATTAGTAGCACTGATTTGTCAATGCAAACAATTTTATTTACGAATAATAATAAACTTTTTTCAAATAAGGTGGCAACTATTAAAAGGTATTTTTGCTAAATTTTGCAATAACCTTTATTTTGGTTCTAATAGCCTAATTTAAAAAAGGTGTCAACTCTGGAAGTATTGGAATTTGTACTAAACGTTGCAAAGTTTAAATATCTTTTAAGTGAGGTCTTAGGTGGCATTGCCAAAGTAAGCACCGTTATTAAAAATATTTTCCTTTAATTTATTCAACGTTTTACGGCTGAGTGAGCTTATAAATATAATTTACATACTTTTTCAAAATTTTTCCATCAGTCACACTCACCAAGTCGACACACAAACTCAATCTCCTGAGAGAAAACTTTTTTGCAGCAAAATTTGAGCGAAGTCAAAACAAACTTTGTTCCTACACATATAGGCTATTTAGAAGCAGTTAAAAGTAATTACGCCAACAATGTTATGACAATAAAATGAATGAGCGAAACATGATGTTACAAGAATAACAACAAAGTGAATGAAAGGAGAGGCAATAATAATAAAACGGAAAACAAGTAATCAACATAAGTAATAACATAACAGTATATGAAACAACTGGCATTGACAGAAAAGCATCAATACACACTCAGACACAAACACACAAAAATATACATATAAACATACATACATGCACACATACGTACACACATAAATACACGAAAATCATAGATATACTTGAGTTACTTATCGCCAGACAACTCGATTGCCAGAACCATAAAAACAACTTTTTTGTTACTAATTTTCAGCATACATACGTATATATGTATATATATTTGTGTGTGTGTGTGTGTTTGTATGTGGTTGTGTGTGTGCGTGGTCAGCTCACTACAGCGTGTGGCACTGCCACTCACATTATGAGTGAGTAAACTTTTCACTTGCTCCTTGTATGTGTCTATGTGTGTGCGTCTAGTTGCGTGGGCGTACGGCACACCAAGGCACAGTGGTGCGTATGCGCAACTTTACCCGCGGGCTCATTTCACTATGCCGATTTTGCAATTGAAATTGCGTTCGCGATAAAACGGAGCGTGGCAAGCACAAAGGCGCAAGTGAATGGGTGGTTATGTATTTCCCTGTGTATATACATTTATCTCAAGTATATAAAATATAGTTTATTGTGAAAATTGAAATGTTTGATGTTGTTAACTTTCTCTTTCTGCAACATATGTTTATTTCAATGAAATCAATGAATAAGTTTTATTCAGAGGGTTGCTTTCACATAATTTTTGTATATTTTTCAGAAAATTTTATATTAAACTTTTTTTATTAAAAGCGCTTTTTATAAATTTTTTTAAAATATTTTTCGTAAAGTTTTTCTTTCAACTTCTTTTAAGGACTAAAAGTGAAAATAAATTCATTTTAATTAAAAAAGTTTTTTAATTTTTGGTAAAAAAAATATAATTTTTTTATAAAAGCAACATTTTTATATTAAGCGTAAAGCTTTTTTAAGCGTTACTAAGCGTTTTTATTATTATCTTTTGAAAAAAAATTTACTTCAATAAAAAAGGCATTAATCAAAATAATAAAACAAAATTTTATGATATTAAA
>NW_017536296.1:357355-363944 GCF_001853355.1 Bactrocera latifrons | reverse complement strand
GTCTGTCCGTCTGTCCGTCTGTCCGTCCGTCCGTGCAAGCTGTAACTTGAGTAAAAATTGAGATATCATGATGAAACTTGGTACACGTATTTCCTGGCTCCATAAGAAGGATAAGTTTGAAGATGGGCAAAATCGCTCACTGCCACGCCCACAAAATGGCGAAAACCTAAAACCTATAAAGTGTCATAACTAAGCCATAAATAAAGATATTAAAGTGAAATTTGGCACAAAGGATTGCATTAGGGAGTGGCATATTTGGACTAATTTGTTTGGAAAAATGGGCGTGGCCCCGCCCCTACTAAGTTTTTTGTACATATCTCAGAAACTACTATAGCTATGTAAACCAAACTCTATAGAGTCGTTTCGTTCAAGCATTTCCATATACAGTTCAAAAACGGAAGAAATCTGATAATAACCACGCCCACCTCCCATACAAAGATTATGTTGAAAATCACTAAAAGTTTTGTACAAGAATATTTCAATGTACAATGATAAAAACCATTTTTAAATATTTCAGAATTTTTATATAATTTTTAAATTTTTTTGTGTGTTTGCCAATGACTCTATAGAATCATTGTACTCGTGAGCTCTTTAAGTTTCTCTTCCTCTCCGCAATTGCTGATTAACTTTGCGGTACTCAAATTTCATGCCTCGTTACGCAAAGCTCAAGGACAAAACAGCACACAAAAAATAAACGAAAATTGAAATAAAAGATATCAAAAAATTTGCAAAATAATTAAAAGTGAAGATCAGTGTAATTGAAAAAGAAGCAGTGTTAATCTGTTTACACTCATTTTCTTGCGCTCACGTTTTTTTTTTTTTTTTTTTTTTTTTTTTTTTTTTTTTTTTTTTTTTTATTTTTTTTTTTTTTTTTTTTTTTTTTTTTTGTGAGTCAAAAGCGCGTCGCATGAAGTGCTTGACTGAACAACTTCAATCAAAATGAAAATTGCTTTGGAAATGCGTGAAGCTCGCTGTTGACACAAATAAATGAGCATTGTGTCTTAAAAAGCTCATATAATTAGGACAAAAAAATAATTTTTTTAAGACACAGTTTAAACTTTATTTGAAGCAAAAATAAGTTTTCTAAAATAAAGTTCTGCAAAGCAAAAATGTTTGTATTTTTTATTGCTACAAAAATATAATTTTCGAATTCTTTTATGAGGCACTGTATGTACGCATAACACAACCAACGTTGCCAAGCAGTTGGCAAAATAAAGAAACTTTTGACGCACTTAACTTTTCGCCTAAATAATGAATATGTAACTTTAATAGGTTTTGTTTCTGTTCGGTTTGAAATTCTATATTAATTATACAGTTTCTAATATTTCTTAACCAAAATTGCGATTTATTTTGCACATGATTTCATGTGCCTTTAAATAAGCGCTAATGAATTCAAAGCATAAGTAGCTTCATTATGATGAATAGACTCACACCTGCGAGCCCCGAAATTATAATTGAGGCATACTTTTGTGCGCAACAGGATGTTGCCTAGCAACAGTGCAAAATAGGTTCATAGCAATCCTTCATTTTAAGTACAATCCCGTTATTTGTGTATCAGTCGTCAGCAGTAACGCGGTCATTGTCCTCTCTCACTCTCTCTCTCTCTCAGTGTCACGAAATAACGCACTTAACGGTGCACAACCGTTGAGGTGGAACGCGTATAAATAATTTATAAACCATTTTATTCATCCAAAGGAATTGCTTTGACAAGTTTTCTGTCTTCACAAAGCGTGCATAAATCAAATATGACGTTGATTTTAGAATTTTCAATTGCGCATACAATGAGAACGCCTATTATAAATACCGTTATATTGACTATTTATTAAAGAGTTTTGGTGAGTAATCGTCAGTCAGTCTACTTTTACTATAGCAAAGATTGATTCTGTTGAAAAAATTATCACAATATAAACTAATTTCGATGTTCATCGCAAAGTTATGACTCTCTTCACAAAAAAAACACGATTCTCTCTTCACTTTAGTAGCACTTAAGTTTGCAATAATAAAATGGTTTTGAGTCCTTTCACATTTCAACAGGGTTTTGCGTTTATCGCCAGCTAACGGTATAGCTAAAATGCTTTTGTGAAGCTACAAATATAATAAAACCAATGGAGAGGGCATTAGCAGGGGAATAGTGACAAAATAGAGTGCCATAAAGGTTGCTAAGTAAGTTACTATGTAAGCAAGGGAGAAAGGCAATTCAATAGTATTTAATGCATTTTGTATATAAAAGTAATAAATAGTGTAATAAAATAAATTTATTACTTTCAAAAAGTAATTTCCAAGCTCGTGTGAATTTGCTTTTTCTCATGGACGAGAAAAGTGATATAGTGGTATATTAAGATCCACTCAAATGTCATTTATAAAACTATGAAACGTTGCTGAAAGGAACGCAAATGTAAACAGTAATCTGAAGAAACGAGTGTAGTTAGCCATCTATAGGCAACCAAACCAAACTCTGTGACTACAAGGTGCATTTCAAAGTAAACAGGACTTAAAAAAAAAAAATGGTATTTGGTAAAAATGGTAATGGTAAAAGCATGTGGAATGAGTGTTCTAGCTCGTTGACCGGTATGCCCGCCAGTATGCCCCGGTGCAAGCCTTTTGAATGGCTTCTACGTCTGCATAACGCTTTCCTTTCATGACAAATGAATTTTTCCGAAAAGGAAGAAGTTGCACGGTGCCATATGAGATGAATATGGGGAATGCTAAATGGTTAAAATGTGATTTTTGGTCAAATAATCGTCCTTCGATTGTTGGATTCTGAGCAATTTTTGGYCGTCAGTCAATTTGTGCGGAAAAAACCGTGCACACACCTTTCGTAAGCCCAACTGTTCGATCAAAATGCTATACCGATGAATGATAAATCGATGTTTTTGGAGATGTTCAATTCCATTTCCATGAATTTCAATGATGATGATGACTGATTTTTGATAAATTCACGCACAGTTTCGATGGAATTTCCGGTGATCACGGATTTTCATTGGCCCACATGTTGATCGTCATTTATGTCCTCGCGACGACTTTGAAAATATTGAAACCACTCGTGCACTCTGCTACGGGATAGTTAATCATCGCTATAAACTTGTTTCATCAAGTGAAACGTTTCGGTAAAAGTTTTACCAATTTAACAAAAAAAAAAAAAAAAAAATTCGAAGTTCATCTTCGCACCGATAACACAAACATACTGACACTTCCAATCTATGAAATGCCATGAAATTCTCACTGAACAATCGATAAAGATAGCAGATTTTAACGCATCAGACGACATATAGATGACGCCACCAGAGGGTGCTAGATTCAAAAAGTCCTGTTTACTTAGGAATGCCCCTTGTAACCGTTACTGACAACCAACATAACAAATTTTCCTAGGCACAGCCTATCCATTATTATTTGGCAGAATATTTTGTTCAGTGGGTCCGTCTTAATTATGACCTTACGCAGCTAACCCACCTTCAAATTAGACACAGTTTATCTGTTCCAGCGACCCAGTTAGGTCTAAGTAACCGAAACGAACCCGGATTTTTATCCATCCAAGGTCTGTTAACTCGGCACAATGCCTTGAAATTACTTCAGAATTGTTTTCTGCCACTATAATACCAACAATATAATACCAACTTACAGTCTTGGTTTCGTAAAATAATATTGCTGAAACTTAACCTGTGTATAACCAGTTAACTAACCGGTATTTTAATAGGTATTTTTTTTAGATATGAGGTTTTCACGGAGAAATAAAACGAAAAAGGCCATACAAGGCAACGGTCGTCACGAGCTTATTTGAGTAGACAAACAACTTCACATAACCACACAAAAAATTGTCCAACAGTATTAAATCTCACGATTTGGAATCCACGTCACAAGTTTATGAGGGGAGACAATGATCTCACAAAAACTTTCCTTCAATATATTGTTTCTTTCATTTGATGTTTGGCATATAGCGACGTCTTGTTGAAAGCAAAGCTCGTCCATATCAACGGCTTTTATTTCCGGCACGAAAGAGTCATTAGTCATGGCTCTATAGCATTCTCCGTTGACTATGACATTATGGTTGGCTTAATTTTGGTGGATCTCCGCTTTTAATGATCTCCGCTACTCATAGAGCAAAGTCAAACAGTGACATTTTCAGAATGTAATGTGTCTCTACAATTTCTTGTAGATCTTCTCCCATCTAGTGCGACAATTTTGTTTATTAATCCAAAGTGAGCTTCATCGCTGAATAAAAATTTCTTATTAAAATTTAGATCGAGGGCAGTCTCGTTTTGGAACCATTAATCAAACATGCATGTTGACTATTCGGCTTCAAATCTTGCGCGAGTTGGATTTTGTTAGCTCGCAAGCCAAGATCCGTCGGCAAAATCTTCCATAAAGTGGATGGTTACACCTGCAAGTGTTGACCGTGAAGGTGCATGGATTCATTCAGTCCCTCTTCGATACTGCGCACAGCGGCAATTGCATCTTCGATGAGCCCTCTGCGGATCTGAGAATGCGCTTTGTTCACAAGAGCGAATTTTTTTGAAACCGATTCACTGATATTACCGGCTCTTGTTCTTCTTTATTGCCATATACACCGCTTACGCGGTTACAACAGAGTTTAAACAGTGCGCCAGCAGTTCTTCCGTTTCGCTGTAGAAGATTCCAAGTGTAGACAGGTCCTTTTCCACCTTGTCTTTCCAACGTAGTTAAGGTTTTCCGCTTCCTTTACTTCCCTCGGTGTTTACTGCGTCGAATACTTTCAGAACTGGAGTGAACTATGTCGCCGTATATCCGTTCGGTTATTCAATCCATCGACTGCGATATTCGCCTTTGCCAATATGCAAAAGACCATAAATGCTTCGCAGAACCCTTCTCTCGAAAACTTGTAATGTCGACTGATCAGATGTTTTCATCGTCCATGCCTCTGAACCATATAGTGACTACTTATAGAGTTTGGTTTTTGTTCATCCAAAGAGAACTTTACGTCTCAATTGCCTACCCAGTTCGAAGTACTTAGCACCTGTTGGCAAGAGTTATTTTTCGTCAGATTTCGAATCTGACGTTGATGTTTGTGTTAATGCTGGTTCCAAGATAGACGAAATTGGCTCCGACTTTAGTTATGAAGTTATGACTGTCAACAGATTTGATTACAAGAGATACTTCGTCTTGCCCGCGTTCACTTAAAGACCCATATGATTCACTTTCTTATCCAGTCTGAATCTCTTTTATACTGTTCCAAAAAGAACTCAAAACTGCGACAATTTCTTACATAGAACCATCAGATATCGCCACACTTATTTTCTAACCTCTTCAGCCAACTCCGCCAAAATACTGTCCGCATTTAAATTATCCATTACAACTACAATCCACATAGTCTGGTCATTAAAATAAGAAATTATTGCAGTCATTCAGCCTCAAGTCAGTCGCTGTCAGCGCTTTGGCCATGTGTTGCAACATTACTGTTCAGCAAATTGCGACAATTAGTGCAACACAAAGCGACGAGAATTAATTTGTGCGAATTACGTACACAATGAAATGCGGAAATATTGTGAAAACAGGTGAAAATTAGCAGAAGCAGCACAGTACAGCAAGAACAGCAACGGTTAGTGGAAGACACGACAAAGAGATGGAGAACAGCGTCAAACATGAAGGAACTCTAAGCATTGGAAGAAGCTAAGAGCACAGAGCGGGGCTGGAAGAAGGCAAAAGCAGCTTTATGAAAACCATCTGACTCTATGAAGCACGAAGGGGGTGGAGGAGAGCTCAGGATGGGACGTGTTGCGGGGAAATTGCGGTCAATTCTGGTTATTTGCTTAATTGATATTAGCTGCTTTTATTTTCTGCTTTCGCACTCAATGTTATTGTTGCTGTTGTTGTAGTTGTTAGATACACATGCAACAGCACGCTTTGTGGTTTAACCGTTATGCGACAGGGCTAATTAAGTAAATTATGTTGTTTGTTGCCACGGCACACAGGAGGAAACAGGTTTAATTGGCTTATGCTTAGAAATTCCGTAAGTCGAAAGGGAAATTCCACTAAATATGGATATAAGCTGCAGCCTGCTTTGTTGCTGTTTATGTAAAATACCCATTTAACAAGGGGGTTGACTTGTAGGCGAATAATTTGACTTTATTGTGCAGCAGGAGGGGTTAGGAATCAAAAATTGCAGAGCCATAACTTTCGAAAATCACTTTCGAAGCTCAATTGCTGTAACATGAAGCGCTGTTTGTGCTTAATTGAGCATGACTCACAGAGTTATTTGTAGGAAAATAATAAAAAACAAGTAAGGAAGGGCTAAGTTCTGGTGTCACCGAACATTTTATACCCTCGCATGATAAAGTGATAATCGAGATTTCAGGCGTGGTTGTGAACCGATTTCACCCATATTTGGTACATGTCATCAGGATGTTAAGAAAATGTTATATACTGAATTTTATTGAAATCGCTCGTGTAGTTCCTGAGATATGATTTTTGGTCCATAAGTGGGCGACGCCACGCCCATTTTCAATTTAAAAAAAAAAAGCCTAGATGCAGCTTCCTTCTGACATTTCTTCCGTAAAATTTAGTGTTTCTGACGTTTTTTGTTAGTCGGTTAACGCACTTTTAGTGATTTTCAACA
>NW_017536296.1:351302-356965 GCF_001853355.1 Bactrocera latifrons | reverse complement strand
ACTCGTCACCCTGATCACTTTGGTATATATAACCCTATATCTGACTCTTTTAGTTTTAGGACTTACAAACAACCGTTATGTGAACAAATCTATTATACTCTCTTTAGCAACTTTGTTGCGAGAGTATAAAAACGAGAATGATATACGAAACGATATAAAAAGATGCTTCATCTAATTTTGATCGGTCAGTTTATATGGCAGCTATATGCTATAGTGGTCCAATCTGAATAATTTTTTGACAGATTATACAGTTGTCTTGGGGAATGATTCGTGTTGAATTTGATGAAGATATCTCTTATAATAAAAAAGTTTTCCATGCAAAAACTTGATTTTAGCCGGTTAGTTTATATGGCAGCTATATGCTATAGTGGTCCGATCTAAACACTTTGTTCGGAGATTGTTGCATATTAATATCTGTAAAATTTGCCGAGTATATCTCGTCAAATAAAGAAGTTTTCCATACCAAGACTCGAGTTTTTGATATTTCAGTTTGTATGGCAGTTTTATCCTATAGTCGTCCAATATCGGCAATTCCGACAACTGAGCAGTTATTTCGAAAGAAAATTATCCAAGTTGTCTTAGGTCGTCTCACTGGTTATTTCTATGTGCATGTAAGATATCCGATGCTTTCTTCTGGGTGTTACAATGTTCTTGATAGATATAAACCTGTTCAGGGTAATACAATGATATTATATTGTTATAAGCGGCTCAAAAGAGTAAGAACCACTCATATGTAACAGTCTGTATATACACGTGAAACGAATTCTCGAAACTCTCTCTCTACATTCTATACAAATTTCCTTTGTTGTTGCAATATGTTGCACGTGCAATGCACACATAGCACGACCATTGTCCAATTTTCAATTTTACTAGCATTTATCAGTCTAATTTTCCGGCTCTATAGACGCCCTACAGATATGCAAATGCTTGTTGCATCACTAACATTAATGGTCAGCTATTGTTCATGCAACATGAACATGCTGCAAGCTGTAGCGGAAATGTAGCTCTCAGCATGGTGCTTATACAGCCATTCGAGAAGTAGGCGCAGCTACTCTTGTAGCAATTTTACACTTTCTTGCCGATGATTTTGTTGAAATTTGGTCGCAGTTGAAGCATGAAGAGAGTTAGTTGAAAGGACAAGCTAGAACAATAGTTGTCTCACAGACTATCAAATGAAAGCTACAACTGATTTGGAATACAGCAAAGAAGCTTGCACTTTACTAACAATAAATAATTAGCCAGCCGGCAGATGGCGCTGGTGTAGTTGTAGCTATAAAAATCTCATTTGACAACCGATTTTAGCAATAATAATAGCTACGATTGTGCAAATTCATTGAACTTGTTTACTAAAAAAAATTAATTAAAAATCCAAAAACAAATTTACGAAATGTATCCAAAATGTGACCAACAAAAGAAAACTGAAATTTTGCGAAATCCACATCTAATCATCCTTCAAGCTGGAAATACTCGACCCATCGGTTCTACAGCTGCCCTCACACATTTGAAAAACTAACCTCAATATTCTTATGCTCAAAATTTCTGAACAAAGTCTAACAGGTCATTTTAAAAAGTCCCCGGAACACATTTTTTTTGGCAAAATTCGTTCTTTTATTCAACAAAATTCACTTCAAAGGTGATACACAAATTATAACGACGCTCAAACTATTCGATATCTTTTTGTGTAGTACGATTTGTCCTTTGCTTCCAAATTGGTTTCATTTTCGGAGACCACCTCTTTATTCGACGAAAATTTCTTTTCATCTTTTACAGTTCTGATCTCCAGAACATAGTCGCTAAAATTCATAAGATGATGATCCGACAGCTGTCAAATTTATACACGCGCCGTGTGAAGACGAGAGCTAACTAAAAATTATATGGAGTTAATTCTAGTCGCGCCATCTATGTGTCAAGTCGGGGACTTTCCAATTAACCATTAATTAACTAAAGAGCAGCAAAATCTGTAAAGATTAATTTTTGGTTTTCCATAGCAAAAAGTGAGAATGGAAGCCAAGTTTGATAAGGAACAAAAAAACGTAGTCTCGCCAACTGTCATTTTCAAGGGCAATCACTTTACGCCGGTTTTCTAAATTCACTACTTTCCTGTGCTTTATATAAACCGCTACCGAAAAATAAGTAAATTAATTTTGATCTATTGACACCCTAAACGAATTTCTTAAGGGCTACCCATAAGTACAGGTATAAAACATATTCCATATAAATTTTCCTTTAAAAATATATAACTGATGATTGTTATGCTTTACAGAAAAGGATATTGTCTTTATTGTGCATTATTTTTGTCTAGAAAGATATTAAACACAATAATGAAAGAAATAAATAAAAATTATATAAAATGCAAAAGTCAAGTCAGTCAAGGGCTTTTTCATTTGCAAAAATTGCTAACCTACTCGCCTGCTGTTTAATCAATAAACAAAAGATATTATTTAATATTAGATTCTCTAGCGCACGCACAAACCATTCTTCAATATGACAGTACTAGTGCAAAGCAAAATTCAAAGCACAATCAGCCCCTCCCGCCGCCGACCTACTTATGCTCTCCACTGTGGTGCGAGTGTGCCATATGATTTAGCCAAAACTGATGAAATAAACAAACTACATGGCAACCATTTGTAATGGATATTTATGAAGGCATTGCACTCTCTTAGCGCACATTAAGATTGGCGCGCAGATAGTCACGAACTGCAGGCGCTGCTTTTACGTTTGCGAGACTTAATAATTTGCAGGAATTTATACGAAAAATTTAATTTGCTGTGGTAATTGGAAAAGATAAAACTTTTATACTATTTTTAATAATTTTATAATCTCGATGGGTTAAACGTAAGAGTATGTTTTTGGTATTTCTAAAAAGTACCTAAATATCCGATAATTTTTTAAGTGTTACAGGAATTGATGGCTCTGAAATGTATGCTATGGATTTTGAAAAAATTTTTCCAGCTCTTGGAATACCAAGCAACTCTCACACTTTCCCAATTCTGAAAAGTTGAGAGTGGGTAATTTATTACCGAGCGGTACAGATGCGGATGACACATAAAAGTATGCTATGAACAACAATTTTATGCTGCTTTTGTACCCATACGCGTTAAGTTACAGAACGTATCCAAAAAATGCCAATCAGTATGATTCACTGGAGGAGGTATCGATGGTGAGGCCGGCCAGGTATCCTAAAAGATGACTATGACCTCATGGACCTATCAACTGAACTCCATCCGGCATCGCAAAGAACCAAAACTGGTTTGCTCGTGGCTTATCGACCTACCAGATTAACCTAACCTAACTAACCAATCCAAAAAGTTGATTTTTTTATAAACCTTCCATACAGCTATGTGAGTCAGAATATTTCAGTCAGCGTGTAAATGCTGAAAAGCAATTTTTTTAAGTATAGCAGAAGCTTATGGGTGATAAAGGTATGCAAAGAGTTTTCAAAAATTCTGAAACTCTCAGTCCTTCATAATCTGCAAAACTTCGAGCTAGTCAGAGAAACTATTTGGAAAAGTTTAATATGTCATCTAGAAACTAATTCAATACTGAAAAGTCACATAATCAAAATTTCTTGAACTGTGAAATGGTTGCTTTGCCTAAAAGTATACCTCAAACTATAAACCCACGCTCTTTTCGTACCCCTAACTACCCATATCGTCATTGTTCTTGACAAAAGCGGGGAATGGGTTAAGTTATGAGACAACTATACAAAAAAAAAAAACGGACTTAATTATTGAATCACTAGCTTTTACCTTACACTTTCTGGGACTTTGAATAGGACAACACAAAGAAATTGTGTATGTAGACTTAAGTAGATCGATTCTAGTCCTACAACATTTTGAAAAAAGTGCAAATCACCTACTACTTATTTTTCATTGAGAAAAAAATCTTTAATCTCAACTATTTTTATTACTGTTGGCCTTTTTATACACATTTAAACAAATATAGGAGTACTAATTTTTCCCTTAATTCCACACAATTTCAAGTACTTCCTTATTGCTCAATACCAAACCCACTACTTTCGATTTTACTCCCACTCGGCTTCGAAACTTTTTATGTAAATTTCTTTTGTTGAAATTCTTGAAATCGCTTGGTTTTGCCTTTTTTGCCACCTCAACCCAAAAGTCTGCACCAGAGTAGGCTACAAAATACATTTATTTTATTTGGCATACTTTTAAGAGCTAAGCTAACCAACTCGATAAACGAATGCTCTTATGCACCAAGTGGAAAAGTTCAAATATGGCAAAGTTGTTAAAATCAAAAATTTGTTAAAGTATCCGAAATGGCGGCGATTTGTCAGCAAGAAAGCGAAGAACAAAGAAAAGCTCGAAATAAATATTCGGAGCGCACAAAACTCGGCAACACAAGAAATTCACAACATAAGCAGCTGCAAAAACAATTGAAACCACAAAATTTCAACCGAAAGTGCTCGTCCTTGCTGCATGAATACTTATCGCTGCATAAATACTCGTTTGGAGTATTCGGAAGTACCCAGCAGGCATTTCGGCCACAGCCGCCACACTGAGCGACCAGCAAGTGCACATTTAAATGTTATTAAATTAAAAGTTCATCACTTGACACGAAAGTTGCTCATCTGTCTTTTTTCCGCATTCCCGCATAGTTGTTGATTCATTGCGGTTGTGACGCAAATAAATTTCTGTTGCATACTTTTAGGCAATCAGCGTTTAAATGCGCCTGGATAAGCAATATATATTTTGGAGTAATTTTCTAAACTCTTTGAGAGTTATGAACAAACTTTCGGTGCTCTTTTAATGCGCTTTGGAAATATTCACCGAACTTGTGAAAAATTGTAATATTTATCAATTTTGCGTGATGAAAAGAGATAAATATTTACGTTGGCTACTACAAACTATTACATACTTGTTTGTACTATAAATACTGTGCCTCAAAAATATTGGAAAATAAAAACATTTGCACGCTCGGGCAGCCTTTTTTAAAATAAAACACACACATGTAGCGTTACTAAACAAATAGTGCACAAATTCCGAAAATACTCGCTAAACTGTGTTATTGAAATTTTTGCGCCACACACGTGCATGCCACGTTTTGTGTGTGTGTGTGTGTGTTTAAAATAAACGAAAAAGGCAATTTTCACAATAAAAAAGAATATTTAGTTATTGCAAATATTTTTAATAAAGACAGTGCAAAGCATACGAAACGCCGCGTTACTAAAATTCAATATAACGAACCATAAGCAGACACAAACAAATGTACATATGAAGCTACATATGTAGATGTGAGCAGTTTTGTTGGAAGAATCTTGCCAAATTTGATGAATATAACGAATAAAATTAGTATGCAACAAAGTTGATTGGGGCGTTTTTCCTATTAATTAATTTTAAATTGAAATTAATTTATATTTCAAATTAAAATTATTAATTATTGAAAAATAAAATTAATTAACTATAATTAAAAAAATTTAAGCCTTAAACTGAAATTACTATTTAAATGAAAAATTTAAATTAAATTTTTTTTTTCAATTTAAAATTAAATTAAAATTAAAAATAAATTTTAAAAGTTAATTAACTAAAATTAAAAAAAATTACGTTTAAATAAAATTTAGGATTTGAAGGCAAAAATTAAAATAAATTTATATTTCAAATAAAAATTGAAACTAAAACTGAAAAATTAATTAACTTAAATTA
>NW_017536296.1:316229-350618 GCF_001853355.1 Bactrocera latifrons | reverse complement strand
ATTCAAATTAAAATGAAATTAAAAATTTAAATCAAGCTCATATGTATTTCAAGTCAAAATTATTTCAGAATTTATAACAAAATTAATCATTTAAAAATAAAAAAAAAACAAATTAACACTTGAAAATTGGAAAATCATTAATATTCAAAAATAATTTTAATTTTCAAGCTTGATAAATATGTTGCACTAGTTCTGGTTATCACTAACTTAAACCACTGCGTCGCAGAGGCCACTCCCACTCGTGGCAGAGGAACGTATGGAGGGGGAGAAGTCTCCGAACAAGCACAGTGGGCTGTTTGAAAGACGGATTGAAGCTAGAAGAGAAATTTGGAGGGAGTATCAATCTTAGCTTTAAGCCACGCGATCCTTTGTAGTGGTTTTCAAGCAAAAATGCCTGCAGATACTTTCAGGGAAGTGAGCATCAACACCAACAGTAGAGCGGTAATACCAGGATGCCTCCCATGAAATTTTCTACAAATTCATGGCACTTTAATTAAATTTTTACTGCAAATATATGAAGCATGTTGAAACTTCTTTACAGTACTGTCAACTTTTAAACTTCAGTCATAATTTTTCGACACGAAAACCCCAAAAAACGTTAAAAACAGAGCTACCCTCAGCTCTTTGCATATATGCAAGCCAGTAACATCCATTAAAATACAAGCTTTACCGCACAAACTATGCTCCATTGTGTGTGCCGGCTAACGCATTTATATTCCCGTGAAACAATCTAGAGATAATAAATACCAAATACAACAACGAAATCAAATAAACGAAAACAGATGAAAGTGCAAATACGCAAAATACACACATTTATTTATGTATGAGTCTACGCAAACACGCTTACACGCCAACAAATATAAACAAAATGAGAAATGCAGTGTTTGTTTGCGACAAGCGGCAGACAGCAGCGAAGCGAAGTAAATACTGAACGAAGCATGCTACATTCGCGTATTACAAAGACAGTTGGACGAATAAAAGCAAGCAAAGCTAAAAAATATTGCACTCGGAGCTGAGCTGCGCTGAGCCAAGATAATAGCAAAGACACACACCCGTTTCAAGTGGCACAGCGCTGTGCCATTTCTCCACTCGCCTGTCATGCTCATTTCCTGCAGCGACACTATTTCCACAAGAACAAAAAGATAGTCGATAAGAGCAACAAGAAGCAAGCACTGTTCTTTACAAAAGAGGAAATTAAGCTGGAGGCAAACTTCAAGCATTTCGATTTCTTGTCGCAGCGACGTCTTCGATTCTCATGCGCCAGAATACTTGTGAAGTGGCTGAGAAGTGGTTCACATACTGGTTGCGACATACAAAAGGTACTAGTGTTTATGATGGCGCTGAGTATTTTCATTGAAGTGCAAATGCAACAGCTTCTGGAGCGACAACTTAAGCAATTTTGAAATAATCTGTTTTTTTTTTTTAATTTCTAACATTTTAAAGTAAAATGTTCTAGATATTAAGCATACTTTTGGGAGGTTTTTATAAACAATAACACAGTTTCAACAATTTTTTCAAATTTTTGTTTTACAATAATCATATAATCGTGAGATGATTCGTTAACTTCTAAACACGTTGCCTACATTTCGGCGCGCAGATGAAAACATCTCAATTTAGCCTAGCAGTAAACCGAAACTCATCATTATGCAAATAAATATATTATAGGTCGTAAAGAGTGAATTCTTCTGTTCAATACCTCTTAGGTCTGCTTTCATAAAGATTAACTTAAATTCGAAATTAACTTTTGAACTGATAACATTCATATAAGTGCTTAACTTTGTGCCAAAAAAGGCTTCAGACTTTAGCTTAATTTTTATATATTTTTAAATATAAATTTTACTGCCTAGGAGTTAACAATTATGGGTAAACTCCCATTGCACCCATTTTTTTTCTACAGTAAAGTAAACGAGAACATTGTATCAATAATAGAAATGTGGAAATCATTAAAAAGGATTAGATAAAAAATCAATTTAAGACAGACTTAAAGACAAGACGAAAAGCTTAGACGACTCATAACCAGGGAAATCAACTCATTCAAGAAGAAATGACTCGCAAAGGAAACAGCTTTTCCGATAACAACTTTACATAACTCATAAACCTCACTGTTTTCCACCTTGTCGCCAGTTTGGCTATTTCTTTAATTTCTATTTTATTTTTTCTTTCTTGATTTACGACCCAACGTCGGTTGCTCAAATTTGACCCCAGTCTGCTACAGTATGTGAGGTTTAAGGCTTGAGTTTATTTTTCCTAAGGATGTTTTATTTATATGTGGATATTATATTTTCTGCTATCTCAAAGTCCCTTAACTTTTCCACTTAGTAACTGGCATTGATTTGCTCCAATTCAACTGTCAACTACTCCCATACCATATATGTATATATATATATTTTACACATATTTGCATTCTATACCAAAAGCAATTTTTTTTTGTTATTTATGTTGGCATCTTGCTGTCAAATTACCCGTAAACGCTGACGAGTCTGCTGATATGGCGCTATAATTTGCATAACATATGTAGGAACACAGACAGGTACTCAGTAGGAAAGTGTGTACTTAAATGCTTCGGGTACATTTCAAAATTTCAAATAAATCGACGAAGTTTTCTTTTTGGGTTACGGAGCAAAATATATTTTATTCGACTCAACTATTATATGAGATAGAAATATTTTCCAGTTTTTTGACTATCACTTTGATCTCCAGTAGGACACCATGAACATGTTTTTATTTTTTATGGACTCTTTAAGAGATTAAGAGCTACTTGATAAGATTTGAAAGAAATTTAGAAGGTTTTTGTTTGGGGTTCGGTGCGTGAGATTTTTTTTTAAATCAGAATATTAATTTGCATTGCAATATTGTTCTGTGCACCACTGTGTACTCAACGTATTCTTTGCTTTTTGTAGACCTTATGGCGCTAAGGAAACGTTAGGGAACATTTTCTATTTAAAATCTTTACAAAAAGTGTCCAATTCTACTCGATTGATCACGTAACCCTTACGTTATCTTAGATAAATAAGCTTCTTACGAAAAGAAATGTCCAGTGGTAAATTTTTAAGTGTGCAAATATTTTATTTTATACGCAGAAGTACTTCTTCAGTTAAAAATTGAGTTCACAAGAATTCGCTTGCATATTTACGAGTGTCTTTTTGTATATTTCTTTTGCCATTTTACCCTTTGACCAAGTCTGTAAAAGGTATATAAGTGTTTTTACGACCAAAAGGGTCGCTACATAAATTTTTTTTTATTTAATTTTTTTCATTTTTTATTTTTTATTTTTTTTTTTTTTTTGTATTTAGGTACTTTTGTGAGCTGGAAAGTATTTATGTTGTCTTTTCAGATATTTGTTTACTCTACAATAACCGTTCATATTTACATACATACTATTTGTGAACAGTATATACGTACATACCTATAAATATTGGCTTTTCAAGTAGCTTTTAGAATATTTGCTGTTGAAGTTTGGAAGTGTAATTGTGAGTGATTGTCTTTTTCTTTGAAAAATTCTAAGGAATCACAAGTAAAAATTGTAGAATTTCTCAATGTCTAGCATCAAAATTTTAGCATGAAAATAGTTACCAGAAAGACAAATTTTTAACCCATGTTGTGCTATGTGATTGTGTTTTTATCAATCAATCCAATAGCTTCTAGAGAATCCTTGGACCTTTTGAGAGCTTTTTTTAAAAGATTATTACTTGAAAAATATTTCAAAATCTTTTATTTCGCTTCTCATTTCTCATGTAAATGACAACTTAATCGGCAATCGATAGCAAAGTCATTGACGAAAACAATTGTATTGTATAGAAACTTTCGATAAAGTTTAGTTGAGTATCTGAATCATCATAACGGTCATGAAAAATAGATAAACTATTTTTGGTTGGATTACAGTTAACTGCTCTTATTTTTATTCCGATGTAATTATTTCCGCAAGTTATTCATGGCTGACATTGCAATCAATTTTTGTGATCTCTTCCCGATTCTTTGGAATTTGACAAAAAAACAGTAATTTAAATTATCGATAAACTGTGTTTAAAAACTATTACCAATACAGTATGTTAAAAAATATCGAAAACTTTCATGGAAACCAAAATTTTAATTTGTACATAAGCGTATATTATAATGAAAATGTAAACAGACTACAATAAAGTAATATATCGATAGCTTTTATCTCAAACAAAAGTTTCAAACTTATAATAAATATAACGCAGAATTGGTATCCGGAAAAAAGAGCAACTTCCAATTATTTTGTTTTCAAACTTATCGATAAAACCTGTCAAAAAAATATCGATAATTGAAAAAAAAAATTTAAATATATAAACATATCACACAGATTATAACGACAATATAAAACTACTTTGTTTATGGAATGTATCGATAAATTTTATCGAAAACAAAAGATTTCATAAATAACGCAGAATACATTGAAATCTGCTAAACAACCGTTACTAAATAATTTATTTTAAATATTGATAAAAATATATACATATCGATGCATTTTTATCGAAACAAGAAATGTAACGAAGTTGCCAGTAACTTGAATAGTTATCCGTTGGTATCGAAATTTGTTTTAATTATCGATAATAATGTATATCGATAAATCTTGAACTGCTTTTATTTTAAACTTTGTGAAAATATATGAATTCCACATTAAATACAAAGAAAGCAAAGACTTAAAATACAAGCAAAGACAGTTTGTTATCGATAAAACTATTTCAAAATTGTCTTGATCACAAAAACTATCGATAAATTTTATCGAATAATACATTTTTTTGTAATAAAAAGAACATGCGACGATCGATAAATCAAAAATGTACAATATTATAGAAGCAAACCAATTCGTATACCCCACCCTGATTGATATAAAAATTGGTGCAAAAAATAAATAAAATGATAAAATGCTTTAAAACTTCATAAAACTATATTAATTCCACAATTAAAACGAAGAATGAAAGCAAACACAATTAGTTATTGATAAAATTATTTCACAATTATCGATTAAGTACGGACACAAGAACTATCGATAATTTTTATCGAAAATAAAACTTGTTCAGTAAAGGCAAAGACAGTTAGTTTTGGATAAAATTATTTCATAACTATCGATTAATTCTGATCACGAAAGCTATAGATAAATCTTATCGTAAAATAAATTTTGTTTAAATATATAGGGTATGCAGCGCCGTTAAGAAAATTTACAATATTTTATTTATATGAAAAAATTCTTTTACCCAACCTTGATTGAAATCAAAATTTGTACCACAAATAAGCCGCAATCAACCAAAAAAGCCTGATATTTTTAGACAACGACCTAGACAATTTTCTCGTTGAACCAAGCGTCTAAAATAAATGGTCAAAGTCTGAAAGTTACACTCCACTAAACAAAGAATATAAATAAAAGTTAGGAAAACTAAAACGCATATGAAATACGAGCGAACAAACACATGGTGAAAGCACACAAGACTAATGCCGAAGCGCAAAACAAATACAAACAAATAACGGAAAATAAATCAGACGACGCAACTGACGACGACTGGCGACTGGAGGACCAAACTCAAAATGGCTAAGAAAGGACTGCATGCGTCACGGCGAAGTGAAAGTTGTGGAAGAAGAGAAGTGCTTACCGAAATAAAGCGAGTCAAATTTGTCACTTCCACAATGTAGACGGCACGTTCCGCTTCCGCCAATGACAGAGAGGGGAAGACGGCAAAGAAACTGGGACACGAGATTGTGTTGGCCATGAGTGGATAAGTTTGTATGTGATCATGGAAATTTGGCGTTCAGCTGAAGGCAATTTGTTGCTCAATTTAAATATTATATATATGCAAGTGATTTGGTATATATATATTGTATATAAATCTGTGCCATCTGATGCTTGGTTATGGTCCATTTGGTCAGTACTTGTATATAAAATTCCAATGGATTTAAGGTTTGAATAGAAAAGTGTGCGATAGAAAATATGCAAATGAGCAGCTTGAATTCAAATTTCTCACACACATACGCATGAAGAGTACTCGCAATACATACACACAAAGATTTGAGGATTCCCATTGTACTATGTACTATATATAGAAATTGAAATTTTTCCACTTGCGGCTCACTAATGCCACCTCACCAGCAGCATTTCTGTAAGAGTGCCTCAAAGCGAAATCCCAGCTGTGGCTTGTGGTGGATTTTTTGGTTGAAATTCACCGCTTTCGTTTTATCCTCCAGCCATTTTATATTTAGTGGCATTGGTTTTGGTGGCACTATTACGAGCTTTTGCTGCCATTAATAACAGTAGCTTTGCCATACAAATTGTATTTTGGGGGCTGTGCACGCTTTCATATGGTATGTGTTTGTATTTATGTATGTATGTATATAGAAGTATGGGAGAATAAAAACGCACACGTTTATTTGAAAATATTAGCAATTGGCTTATAATAATCTCACTTATGTGCTGTGAATGCGACATTACATGCTTTTGAATTGTGGGAGGATATAAATATGGATGCGCATATGTTAAGGTACGGGTAGTATAGTATGACGTAACGCAAAACGAATAAAAAATTTTTTGACTAAATTTGACTTTGAGCTATACTTTCAAGATTACTACAAGTATTAGCATTTTGCACTGAGATTCTGTCATAAGAATCCATACATCGATCGAAAAATTATGCTGCAATTATGTTTCAATGAGAAATTCAGGTAGGTCAACTGATAAGTCACCAGCCAGAATCCATACATCGATCGAAAAATTATGCTGCAATTATGTTTCAATGAGAAATTCAGGTAGGTCAACTGATAAGTCACCAGCCAGCCATAGTAATACATATATTTTTGAGAACATATTTCTCTTCAAGAGTGATACATGGACTATGAGGCAACCCCAACTTTTCGTTACCATTTTTGAAGCACGATTTGTCCTTTGCTTCAACACATACCTCAGTTTCGACGATCATCTCTTAATTCGAGGAAAATTTCTTCCCAGCGAGCATTCCTTTATGATCTGAGAACAGGAGATAGTCGCTGACGGTCAGATCTAGTTGATACCGTGGATGCGGAAGCAATTCAAAATACATGAATTTTGCCATCGCTTTTTCTTCTTCCTCAATAGTGCACATTTTTCGGCGATTTCATCCTTCAAACGGTCCAATAATGCTATGTAACAATCGCTGTTATTGCGCTTACACATCTCTAAACACATCATGGACTTGTCGTTATTTTTGGTCTAAAGTGAGCTGGGTGGGCAGCCACTTTGCACAGAGCTTTCTCATATACAAATATACAAATATTCGTAATTGATATGATGTTCACATTCCGTTGAAATCCTGAGAATGGTTATTTTCTCGCACAACTTTACGGTCATGCAAAATTATTTTGTGGTCTTCTTAGATGTTTCCGTCGGTACCAATCTCTTTTTGGCGCCCATTGGGTTCAATGTCTTCGGTGATCATTTCACCACGCATATACTTAGCACACCAATTCTGGATGGTTGATTTTGCTCTGGCAGTATCCGAAAATACGTCATCAAGCCAAGCTTTTGCTTCAAATGTATTTGTTCCCACAAAAACAAATTTATACACTCACCTTTGGAAGGTGAAGGCCAACTAAAAATTTAGATTTTAGTATACAAGTGCGGAGTTACTACTTTAAATTAAATTGTATTATCATTTAAATCAGTTCAAATTTGCATTTATTCTGGTTATGGCGCCATAAAGTATGTTAAACGATTTTCAGTTGAGTTATTCAAATTTCGCAGCGCAGGGAAAAGCGTATATACACTTGCTCGGCCTTAATTAACTCTGTTGGAATTGCCACGTGGGCTTTTGATATACGAGAATTCCATAAGTATGTTGTTGTATGTGCCTCCAAATGCCAAAATGCCATGAATTTCTTTCGTATGGCTGGTACGAATCGAATAATTCAAAAGGGTATGTAAAAGTATTGAATCTGTCTTGAATATAATGAATATGAAGAAAATAGTAAAGATAATTATTAAGGTATAAATAAAGAGCTTTTCAGAGGCAACACTTCAATACTATTACATAATATCTCTAATCTAGAGCACACATTGTGACGTAACTGTAACAGTTAGACATACGCTGTCGAGACATTTTTTGTAGGAAATTCTATGTTCTGCAAAGTCGTCCTACATCATTTTGTGCTGCAGTCAATAGTATGCGCAGCGCACGCGCTGTAAGCAGCGGCAATTTCAGTTTGTTGAATACGGTGGTTGCTCGATGTTAATCATTGCGTTTTTGGCTTTAAGTTCGATGTCAACTGTGACTCGATGTGATAGTGTATTATCAGCGTGTAAAATTTATGAATTGCTCTTCCACAATTCCGGCCAATTTCGACGAATGTTCTCATGCAAACAGCTGAAAATAGCCAAGTAGAACTTCTTACTGACCGTCGGTCTCTCTGATACAAATTCAAGATGCACCCAACCCCACTAACATCGAAAAAAATAAGCATGACCTTGACCTTTGGCTTGGTTTTTTTGGTTTCGGGTCGTTTTTTTTTTTTTGTGTTTTTTGTCTTCCATTCCGATGATTGTTGACTTGTCAAACTCATCAACCCATGTCTTATCGGCAGTTAAAATTTTCTTCGTGAATGTGGGATCGGAATGTTCAAACTGTTTACGGTAAACTTTTTTGAAAAAAATGCATCTTTATCGGTACGAGTCGACCAAGAAGGCGTTTCATACCCAAAATATCAATAGAACCCATTTGAACGGACTCGCGAGAGATGTCTTGCTATTTCTCTAACACTTGCCTGAAGATTTTCACGCACCATATCTTTCACTTTTTCAATATTTTCATCAGTTGAAGAGGTCGAAGATCGTCTAGTAGAAAAAATTAATATAAAAAGCAAAAATACTAAAAAAAAAAAAAAAAACACTGAAATTATGAATCCATGTAATGGGTGAGCAACGCAAGAAAGTGAGTATGCCATGACATAAGTTTAATTTCTGACAAAAAGTAAGTAAAAGCTCAACTCATTTCCTAACTCCTTACGCACTTTCCCACATTAATTTTCCGGCAAATATTTTAGAAACACACAAACATATACATGTATCTACGTCTGCAAACACACACTCAAACGATTCACGGCAAAATATTTCACCTTCATTTCGGCCAACAAACACTTTGTGCAGCGAAAAGGCAGCACTGCCACACGGCAAATATTTCGAGAATGGCACGCGCGCATTTAAATTCGGTAATCTCTGCCTTCCAGAGCCCTCATACCGTTGCAAAAGCTTGTCACTGGCCTAAGCAATCTTTGCCGAAAGCCCTTTCGGCGCTTGGCAAACAAAACGGTAAATTAGATTTATTCTCTTTTGGCGGCGGAACACAGTGTTGCGCGGAAGAGTGTTCTATGGCGGTTGAGGGCGATGTCTATAAAGTGGATAAGCGTTAGCCGAAGGCGTTTCAAAGCACTTCAGCGTTTACAAGCAGTCCCACAATTGGTATTTGTATGTATGTATGTTTGTCTTATCACCATCATCATCAGCGTTAGGGGCGCTTTGACATCGAGCGCCAGTCGACACCAAATTAGATTAAATCACGCTTAAAACCCTTTGACACTCATTAAGGCGCTGTTATGAGCTTCAGCGTAGCCAAGTTTGTGAGTTGTTGTTTTTTAAATTGCTGTTGTTGTCGCAGACTAGCTGCGTGTTGATGAGTTGCCGCGTGAACTTTGACGTGCGCGCACATTAAATAGCCAAGCATCCGGTTTCCGTTCTGTGATTTCGTGTGCAGCTGCGCTTGTTGTTATTCTTTTTGTTGCATTTGTCTTGGCTCACTGCTTCAGAAGTGACACAACTTTGTGCGTTAATCTGCTTTCTTCATTTTTTCGCAGTGATTGCTCCTGAAAGTCAATAGCGTGTGTGTGCCTGTAATTATCATTCTATATGTGTGTGTGTGTAAGTGTAATATTTTGAGTGTGTGTGCGTCTAGCAAATAAAAATCCGCTTAAGATTCTTTGACTGACACACAACCGCAGATCGAGCCTATTAAGCTAATAAGCTGTTGTCATGCCATGAGTGCGTTATTAATGCCCATAACTTGAGTATGTGTTTAGTATGCGTTCGTCGTGAGGCATTCGGCAAAGGATATTAAGATAATTTTCGTAAGTCTAAGCAAGTTAGAAATATGCATAATGATATCGAAAGTTAACTAGATTAGGAAAGTAATGAAATAGCAATGATTTTGTTGCCGAGCAGCTTCCAGGAGCGAGTAAAGTCGAAATATCATGCAGCGATACCCAAAAGTATACTTCACGAAAAGTCTTTATGAGAGTAATGTAATTTTCGATTAATTATTGATAGGAAATTTATATGTTCAACAGTTTTTTTTTTTTAACAATCTTTAAATAACATTAAGGTCAGTTAACAAGAAAAAAAGATCCCAATATGGCTTTTGATTTTGCTTTGGTCAGTTTGTATGGCAGTTATATGCTATAGTAGTCTAAACTTAACAATTTTTTGATGGAATGTAGCGATGCCTTGAATTTTAATATATGCCAACTTTCATGAATATATCTTTTCAAATAGAAAAGTTTTTCATTCAGAGACTTCAGTTTAATGAGTCCGTCTGTATGGCAAGTATATGTTATAGTGATTCGATCTGAACAATAGCTTCGGAGATTACATCCTTATCTAGGGCAATCACTCATACATATTTTCGTGAAGATATATTGTTTGTAAAAACAGTCTTGCGGTATTTCTTGCGGTCTTTTTTTATTGAATTTTCAATTATTCATTAAATTTTTTTTGATGACTCATGAGCTCTTGACCGATGCTACGGCTGTCAATTAAACACGTGTTAGCGCGTGAAATGAGCTTTCCAAAAAGGTATAGTATGACCCGATGCGACGAATAAAACTAGAACTACGCGCTCTCAGCGCCAACTAGCGAAAATATTTTCAAATAAAAAAGTTTTTCTTACAAAAATATTATTTTCATCGTTCAGTTTGTATGGCAGCTATATGCTATATAGCTGTCCGATATGAGCCGTTTCGACAAATTAGCAGCTCCTTGCAGAAGTAAGGCTAATTACAAAATTTCAGATTTGATATCTCAAAAACTAGTTCTCGTATATACAGATTTTTATATGCTTTATATGGTCATCAAAGTTCCTTTCTTGGTGTTACTTTGTTCAAGGTGCAAAAAGCTCAACCATGTGCGTATCAAATTCTGCATAATATAAATAGCTAGCGCTCTGAAGAAGTAAGAATTTATATTCCGAGAAATAAAAATTAATAATGAACCATTATTTATATCCGATATGGAGGTACACCATTCAAAATATTAAAATGAATATAAAGACTTTTATTGGGAACTTTTACTTAGAATATATTGACCAATTCCTAAGCAAAAATAATTCTAGCGTTATCTGCACTTTCTTCTTTTTCTTCTTTCCCACTGCAACCGAGTGTTTATCTAGGCCGAGAGCACGAAACTTCGCCAGTTGCTCTAACCTTTGCTAATTCACGCCACTTGTATATTCTAAACGCAGACAGTTCGCCATACACTTGGTTCTTCCATTGGATGCGTGGCTGCCAATTCTCTCGAATGATCCAAGTGCTTTCCCATCTCGGGTTGTCAACCGCCATGCCTCTGCATCGTACAATATTTCGGAAATGAGAGACTTCAGTGCTGTGGCAAGCAGCTTTGAAAACGACAAAAGGGTGATGGGTGCCGATGTGTTTGTCAGATTCTTCTTCAGTGTTGTGAAAATGTGATCTATGGTGGATTTTCGAGTTTTAGAGCCACACTAATAATATTCAATTAGTTTATTTACAATGGGCTTAAGTCTTTCGCACAATACTGTACTTTACCTACTATACATACAATTTATTGTCTAGCCCGATTTTCATATCGACTTATTAGTCCGTAGTTCAGTTTATTGGAAATGAACGAAATTATGGTTTAGAAGGTATCGAGCGGCTTGCAGACGTCTTTTTAGATTCTGACGGAGTTTTTTTGTGTTATAACATATATAGTGAATAGCCGCAGTTTCTTTTAGTGTTGTCGAAAGTGGATTTACAGTCGATGAGGAATGTGGCAATATTTTCCTCATCATACTAGCTCTTCTCTTGACCAATGTTTACGCAACTTTAGGTGTTTGCGGCTTTAACAGGTAAGCAGTTACTATACCAGTAAAAACGAGGAAGAAGGCACCTTTATAATGTATACATATACATTTTCTATTTCAGGTTAAATGTTTTACAAAAGGTTATTATATTATGGTGTTAAAGAGCCTCTTGCATAAAGCGCATTCTAGGCCACTGAATTCTATGCTCTTAATTTTGCCGGAAATTTCATAGGCCACGAATTCGACTGCAAATTCTTCGAATAATTTACAATCCTTTGCTTTTGCTTAAAAAAAAATCCTCAAAGCGGTGCAAATCTCTGCTTTGGAAGCCGACGCTCCGTCATGTTTTTCTTTTAGCTTATCCTGAATTTACAGTATTTCAAGACCTTGACTACTAAACCCATATACGTACATAACTGTATTGCTTCTGAAAAAACCACTAACATAGAACGTACAAAATAATTCCATATTCCTTTTAAACTTACATAATCCACAGATAACTTTACGCTTGTTCTGTTGCAGTTGAATTGATACAGATTCTTCGCAAACTTCGCTTGAATTTGCGTTCGTATTTTCGATTTTCATTTGAATAATTTCTTTTTCTATTTGTGTTTTCAAACTTTAAACTTTTTCAGCTGGCGATTTCTCCTCCAGGTAGTTTGTTGCTTCGCTCTTTTTACTGCACTCTTCCCTCAGCTAACTTTCACGCCTGTGGTTGTTGTTTCAGGACGCGTACTATACTGCCGGCAATTGCTACACTTTTGCGAAGACAAAAAAATAAAAATAAAACAAAAACAATATAAAAAACATTTGCAGAGAACTTTCTTTGTGCGACCGGGCGACGGGACGATAAGCAGGGAATGGCCAATGGACGCCCGCAGAAAACTTGGCCAGCGGATGCAAAAAAGGTTGTGAAATCGAAAATGAATATATGCAGGATATGTATATAACGAGAATAGCATGAAACCATTACGTCTGTATATATATGTATTTCTATCGTGTGTTGATAAGCGGGAACAGTTGCTATATTTTGTGCGGTAAAGGGACTTTTATTTTAGTTCGAATTGTTTTATTACCATCGTATACTATTTGCCGGTTATGTTCGGAATTAACGGAATTAAACTATATCTATTTGAACCGAATGAAATTTTTATTGAAATATTAAAGTTATGGGCTGAAAAATGAATGCAAAAATAAGAATAGTATTACAAACAAAAAAAAAACTTTTTTCAAACACAAAATTCAGCAAGCTTCAAATTTTCACGCTGGTGGCAACTCTTTGGCGGAGATATTCTCGGAAAAAATATATCTCTTTAACTTTAATTTCCAAATAATTCGGTCATATTATACAACAAAATGGCTTTTTTTTGTGTTGAATTGAAAATTTAAAGAGGTGGCAACGCTGGCAAACATTTTGTGTATAACTTTTTTCTGAAACTACTACGAGTAGTATTATAAAAATCAATTTTCTCTCAAACACAAAATGCAACAGGCTTCGACTCAGGTGGCAATTCTTTTCGGTGGTATTTTCGAAAAATATCACTTTAGCCTTAATTTCCAAATAATTTGGCTTTATTATAAAATTTAAAATTTGTTTGTTAAATTCAAAATTTTAAACAAGTGGCAACACTGCCAAATATTTTTGGTGTATATTTTTTCAGAACTTACTCACTGTGCTAGCCGCAACACAATGATTTATCGCGCACAAATTTTTTCGCCCCGTAATATTTCAAAAAGGTGGCAACACTTCCAGAAATATTAACAACGCTAAATGTGTACATATGCTAAAGAGGTTGTATTTGTGGTTAACATATTTAAATTTGTGGCAACTGCTTTCAATGAAATATTTTCGCCTGTTGACTCTCTTCGAAGTCTTCAGAGTGTTGATCTTTATGGTGGTGGTAACTATTATTATCATTTTATTGAATAAAATTTATAAAAAAGTTGGCAACGCTGCTAAAATACTTCCGATAGTAAAACTGTTAAAATAACTCCTTTATTTGCTACATTATTAGCATATTTTTTATATAGGTGGCAACTATTTTCAGAATATAATGTTCAGATTCATATTCCTAATATTGTCTCAAAAAAATTATCAGATCTCTTAAAACTTTTCAGCGTGATAATCTATTGTAGTGATGCTTTGTCTTATTTTAAGGAATTAAGTTTTTAACACATGTGGCAACACTTACGGAATATTTCAAATTAATTATTTTTAATTAGATCTGTTCAATTTCAAATCCATAAAAAAATAACTTCTGTAATTTAGTAATACGTAGAATTGAAACTTTACAATGGGTGGCAACTCTTTGAAAACAAAATCATTAATTCTATTTCAGCTCCTATTATACATATAATTCTTCACTTTAGTACAAAAATTTTAGTTTTGTCCGTCATTGTTAAATTATTTCAAAATATTTATTATATATTATTTATAAACAGGTGGCAGCACTTTTCTAAAACAAAAAAACTTGTCATAACTCTTTTCTAAACCAGACTATAATTTCAATTTATTTGATACGTTTTACTGAACACAAATTTGAAAAAGGTGGCAACCTTGACATATACATACATACATACACAAATCTTATTTCCTAGGATATTTTCGGAATTTTTATTATTAACAAAATTTTCTAATTAAAATATTTGAAACTTCGTATTTGTTTTACTTCCTGACAGCAAGCTTATCGTTTTACATATATTCTTAAGGCGCTTTCAGCTAATTTTATCACCCGCACGCTTTAGCAAATTACATCTACATACATTTTAAACTTTTACTTTCGAATGTTTTCACACGACTTTCGGCCCTTGAATGCCAGGGGTGTGTGCTACTTCTTTCACTCGAATCAATTTGTGCATTCTTCGCAGGACTCATCTCCAAGTAAGCGCATGTAAATGTAAATTTGTAATATACATACTGCATGTATATATGTACATATGCATATACAGTACATGTCTTATGTATCTACAATATATTTATTGTAATTTGCTCTGCGCTCAGTTATCTTTGATTTCTTTTGAAGTTTTGCTTTCAAACGATAAAATCTCAACTTTATTCAAGTGAATCAGCGATTTGTATGAAATTTTAATGAAACAATTATTTTCAATAAAAGTTGAAAAAGTATGAGTGCGTGTTTAATATGCACAATGTGGATTAGATCGCTCGCACATAACTACATACAAGCACATATACTTACGCAAGTGTATGCATAACATACGGATACATACTTATATTTTAAGCGAAGTGAAAGAGAAAATGGAGAAAATGAAATTCTGAAAATTTCCAAGCTATTAGAATAAATTGCGACGAGGGATTATACATATATACAAGTATACATACATTATTCAGAATCTAAGTATATACTTACTTTATAAATTATCATTTTTTTAATAGATAATAAAATTTAAGCTGATTTTAGAAGAGAACAGGTTCTAGCTATGAAAAACAAGCAAATTTTTTAAACTTAGAGTTCAACCTGTAGATGGCGCTAATGTCGTTATTTAATTTATTACTTCGGCATTACTCTATCGACTATAGAGTTGAAATATAGACAATCCACCAACCAATTTCATTACGCGATTATCCCGAGTTAGATTCAATGAGTGACAATAGTTTAACTACTTCATACGAAAGAAAGTATTCCCTTCTGCTCATATTTTTCTAAGAAAAATACCACCGAAGTCACCGACATATGAAAGTACGAGACCGGGACACTGCTTACCTTCTGGGTAGATTTTTTTCGAGAACTGCCATAATCATCTTGCTCAAAATATGGCTTGAATATAGGGGAATTGAAGATTTTGACGATATTCCATGGGCATGGTATCATTATCTTCAGTTTTTTGAGTTTTTTTTTTTTATTTATTTTTTATTTTTATTTTTGTTTTGTTTTTTGAATATGTCTACACTATATTAAATTATATAATCTATATATTTCACCCATCAGTTGTATCCCACCACTGAGTCTTTGCGATACTTGGCATAACTTCGTTTTTCGAATACCAAAAACGAAATGAAGTCTTTTCTTGTGGTTAGTACTTAACTAACTTAAAATAAATATTTTTTTAACCTTGAACAGAACTTATTAAGTTCGCTACAAAGTTTCTACCCAGAGCAAAACGTTAGAGACCTTATAATATTCAGAGTTTTCTAATTAGAGTGATGTGAATCATTTTCAAACCAAAGCACACTAACTGTAAAGGAAATTCAATTTTTTCTTTATTTAAAGTGAATTAAATATTAAATTTGGAATAACATCATTCAAACAGCCTCCATGACTACGTTTGCAGGAACGAATTCAATGATGCCAATTCTAGAGTACTTTTTTCCACTAAATGAAGTCATATGTCCTGAATAGCACGTTCAATATTGATTTCAAAAGCACGAAGTGAGTCTGGTTTATTGCTTGAGACCAATAACTTCAAACAACCACAAAAGAAATAGTCTAATGGTGTTGAATCTCAACTCCTTGGAGCAAATTCAAAGTCACATACTTCATACTTTTTTCTTCTTTTTTTAAGAGTAGCTTACTTGATTTCTCAAAGCAAATCCGCTGACTTAAAATTTGACTAAAGGAGTGTCGAATTTTCGTGCACATTTCTACATTTTCTTTTTTGCGCGATACGAGTAACAAAGAGTACACAAAAATGTGGTTTTAGTGTCAATTCTTGGTAACTGGGACTCGTTAGCTGGCTTCGAGAGCAAGTGCAGCTTTAATACACACACATACATACAAAGAAACTGCATGCAGCTACATGCTTTAGTTTGAGACTATGATTGTCAGGAGCATCATTGAGACACCACCAGCTTTATGGAAGAACTTGAAATCATGAAGTCACGCTTTGGAAACGGATAGGCAGGTTAGCACACACATATATGTACTGTAGTCGTGGCTTGTGGTTTATATATACATTCACACAGACACATTAAAATACAGTTTAGGTTCTGTTTGTAAGCCTGCTACTAGAGTAAAGGAAGTATTTATCTAAGCTTAAGTACATTTATGGAAGCATGGATGTATGGTTGTATTATTGTGTTTGTATCTGTATGCGTGTGTGTTTGTAAGGTGTGAAATACACACCGAAAATCTACTTGGAAAATGAGAAATTTGCTCATTAGGCGAGATTGCATTCGCAATTCGTAAATTTGCTGGGAAAATATGCAAATCGCATAGAGTTGTGATATCTCCGGTGCGCATACACACAAAGACACTCAAGTAAACACGCTCACCTAAACATATACACCCTCACAAATCGCTTTGAGCATCAAGCTCGTTGTTTTGAAAAGCACTCATGGACTTGTTGATGATGATGTATCCTCTCATGTTTGTGTAAGTGTATATATGTGAGTGTGTAGCGTGTAAATTACAGTTAGCCAACAAAGTTTATTAATGAGCCTGTTCACAGCCAAACTGTTTAGGCATTCTCAAATGAGCCACAATGCGCTCACCCACAAACAACACAAACAACCCAAAGGATCACGTGTAATGTTTTCATGCACCCTCATTGTTGTTGTTTGTGTAGTGACGGTGTTTATTTGTTGCCGCAAGTTGTGACGCCAGCTCCGTTATCTTGTGTCCATGTCATTGTTGACCTTGTTGTTGTGTTTATTTACACGAAATTTCATCGTGCAGTGGCAACAACAATAACAACAGCAGCAAATCATCTTACTTTGTTATGCCTTTGGCAGTTTTGAGTGCTCATTTACGAACACACATCTGTACACATACATCTGTATATACTAACTAGCAATGTGGCCACCTGTTTTCAAATGCAAAAACTAATGTGAATGGAATAATGGCTGAAAGCCAGCGAACCATTTATATTCTAACATCTTATTGAGTTTTAGTACAAAAATGTAGCAAAACTTTAATTTAAATTTCATAAAATGACAGCTTTTCCACACAAAAAAGAGTTTTGAATTATTAAAACTTTTAGTACAAATGATTTGTGTACTAAAAATTTTAAGTGTACTAAAAGTTATTTTCGCAGTAAAGTACTTAGTTGCTCCTGCAAATAGAAGACAAGCTATAAACAGAAAAAATTTAGTACAAAATTTTGGTATTCATTTTTTTGTGTACTAAAATTTTTTTTTGTACTAAAAATTTTGTACTATTTTTTTTACTCCATTTTTTCGAACTAACTACTAAAAATTTTAAGTGTACTAAAAGTTATTTTCGCAGTAAAGTACTTAGGTGCTCCTGCAAATAGAAGAAAACAGAAAAAATTTAGTACAAAATTTGGGTATTCATTTTGTTGTGTACTAAAAACTTTGTGCTATTTTTTTTTTACTCCATTTTTTCGAACTAAATTTTATGTCATGGTTGGGCATTAAAGTTATATAAATGCTACCGCCGATATAAGACAAGAACAAAAAAAAAAAAAAACAAATTTTAGTATGAACTTTTGGTACTAATTTTTTTGTATTAAGTATTTTGTACTAAATTTTTTGTTATGGACTAATGTAAGGCATATATAATTTCTACCGCCAATAAGAGACAAATTAAAAATAGACACATTTTTTGTAAAAATTTGTTTGAACTAAATTTTTTTCGGACAACAACTTTGTATACCCTTAAGAGGGTATATTAAGTTTGTTACGAAGTTTGTAACACCCAGAAGGAAGGGTCGGAGACCCTCTAAAGTATATATGAAGATATATAAATGATCAGTATGTCGAGCTGAGTCGATTTAGCCATGTCCGTCTGTCTATCCGTCTGTCTGTATATATACGAACTAGTCCCTCAGTTTTTAACATACCGTTTTGAAATTTTGCAAACGTCGTTTTCTCTTCAAGAAGCTGCTCATTTGTCGGAACTGCCGATATCGGACCACTACATCATATAGCTTCCATACAAACTGCACGATCGGAATCAAGTTCTTGTATGGAAAACTTTCACATTTCACAATGTATTTCCATAAAAGTTGGCGCAGATTATTTCCTAAAGCAAAAATATAATCTCCGAAGAAATTGTTCAAATCGGTTAACTATAGCATATAGCTGCCATACAAACTGAACGATCGGAATAAAGGGCTTGTATGGAAAACTTTCACATTTGACGTGGTATCTTCACGAAATTTGACATGGATTACTGCTTAAGGTAATAATATAACCTCCGAAAAAAATTTTCAGATCGGATTACTATAGCATATAGCTTCCATACAAACTGAACACATAATTACTAACAGAAATGCACCTATGAAGGGCATTATAATTATATAATCATTAGTGCTAATACAAGGCAAGATACAAACAGACAAGTTTTTCTACTGGTTTTGGTACGAAAGTTTTTCGAACTCAATTTTTTCTTGAAATTTTTTTGTTACACATGTTTTCTTCTTAGCTCTTTTGCAGAAAATTTTTTAACGTCCAGCCGAAATTCATGTAATAATTTTATATTCTAAATAATGTACTTTACATTTCGAGAAAAAAAAATCAAATTTTAATCATTGAAAATCGCTTTATTGTCTTTTAAAATCATAAATAATAGATCTTAATGGAATCTTTTCATGAATTTGAACCAATTCTTGAAGCGTTTTTGCCACTATGATTCCGGCATTTCCAAAACATATCCTGAACGCACCAACCGAAATAAAAAAAGGCAGTGGGTACCAAATCAGGACTATATGGAGGATGATTGATTTTCTTGAAAGACAACTGACAAACCAATGGTTGCATACCACTCAGAATTAATTATTCAGCGTTGTTCCAGTAGTATGGTTGCGACATGCTCAGTTTTTCAAAAAAAGACAGGCCAAGCAATGGAAGTGCTTAATGGGCGAACAACTTTTGTTGGATTCGGCTCATCTTGAAACCCTTCCAGTTGATTGCTGTTTACTCTCTAGCTCATTCGTGATAAATCCATAAATCCAAGATTCATCACCTATCACGATGTCACAGACAATCATTGAAGCACCCGTTGTCGTATTTTGTCCTCATTTCACTCGACCAATCGACACGAGCCTATTTTTAAGTGATTTACAACAAATTGTGTGGAATCGAATGTGAACAAATTTCTTTTACAATCAAATGTCCATGAAATATTGACTGTATTATGGACTCACTAATGTGCACTAGTTGTGTTAATCCCACGATAGATCATATTACGATCTTGTAGTATCACTTTGCGCATAGCAGTAATAGTTTGTAAAACAACTACTGATTTTAAACGACCCGCCACAAATTCAAAACGAAGTGGTCTACGATCTCATATGAATTCACCTTACTAATTGATGATCCTTGATGGAGTTTCTTCGCCAAAAAATGAGTTAAACTCATCGATGCACTATTGCTGGGATAGTCCACATAGAAAGTTGTTATAAATAGTTGCGCGAAAATGTCCAGATTTAATTCCGTTTTTTGGACGAGAAGAATAATTTAAGTTACCGTAACTATAATAAATAGCGCTCGTATGCCAAAACGTTCTGAGTGTTAAAATTTACGATAAAGTTGTGAAGGCAAGTTCGTAGTATAGTAAAAATGTTTTGTGCAGATATTTTTGGTGCTAAGACTAAATATTTTAGTACTAAACTAAATTTTTTTGGATTTCTACATTAAGTTTTTGAAAACAAAAATTTTCTTCTGGTAAGAAAATTATTCAATATTAAAAATGTGCTCAAATGAGTTCTAATTTTTAGTACCAAAAGTGCTATCATGTAGTTTAGTATTACAGCTATTACTAAAATAATTTTTGTACTAAATTTATTTAATATTTCAATATGTACTGCAATGAGTTCTAATTTTTGTGCTAAGTCTATTAAAGAATAAAACCTGTACTAAAATGTGTACTAATTCTTAGTACTTAATATATAAAATAATCAAAACTATTTTAAGTTTCAGAACTATATTTATGCAATACTAAAAACTGTATTGAAATTTGCAGTAATTTTTAGTACTAAATCTATTAAATAATAACACATATACTAAAAACCGTACTAACATTTTAGTAAGAAATTTATTCAATATTAAAAAATTGTACTAAAATGTGTACCAATTTTAGGACAAAATTTTTAAAAATGTTGTTTGGTACTTAATCAATTTTTAAAAACTAATTTTTATTACTAAATCTTCTAAATAATAAAAACTGTAGCAAAATGTTTATTAATTTTCAGGTATTAAATTTATTCAATATTAAAAACTGTAATAAAATGTGTACTAATTTTTAGTACTAAAATTACTCCGCTTTAACTATCTTAATTTATTTGAGTAGAAATGACAAAATAAATCTTCAACTGTCATTATATTTGCAAGATTCTTAAGATCGGCGTAGTCAGAATCGTAGAAATCGTAAAAAAAATTTAGATACCTCGAATTTGTTTAAAATTGTTTATCCGTACTTTACTATCAAACCAAAACTTTTTATTAATACCAGTTTGCCACCGGAAATTACCATCTTAAATCGATTTCGCTTTTACTGCTCCTAATAAATCCTTCCTTAGCACTATTTGCTGCTTAGAAAGGCGCCAGGTTAAATTGAAATTGCACTACAAAGATTGCGTAATAGAACTTTTGCGCAAACTCAGCATAAAGTTTTAATCACGTGATTTATTGTATCGATACGCTGCGTTGGAATGTCGTGAACAGAAATTTGTGTATGAGCCATTGAGAGAATGAGAGAATGTGGTAACATTAGTACAAAAACAAGAAATGAAAATAGTAAAAACAAAGACGAAAAAAAATTATAAAAAAATTAAATATCAAAAAAAAATAAAATAAAATAAAACAAAACAAACGACAATATGAAAAATATATTAAATAAAAATAAAAAGGCCAAAAACTTATAAAAATACAAGCTCCAAAAAATAAAATAAAAAGGCTAGAACTGCAAAAAAAAAAATATAAAAATACAATACCTAAAGAAAAAAAAATATATAAACAATAAATTAAAACAGAAACAACAAACATACAACAGCGAAATAAATAAAAAATAATAAAAGCAAAAAATTACAAATAAAAACAACAAAAAATAATGCCAATAAAAATAACAGCAAGAAAAAACACTAACGATAAAACAACAACAACAAAAAATTGAAACCATACACCAAAAAATTACAGCAAAAATCAAAAATAGACGCAAAAACCATGACTCCGCCAGCTTTTTGCTATTTCTAGCCAAACCAATTTGTCCACTAATGCATCCGCAAATGGCCGCTCTCCACTCGGCCGCACTTTTGCACGCGTCGCGCAGATCATAATTAATGGCGTCGAGTGCGGAAATAAATGAGAACATTTCAATCACAATTACCAACAGCGAAATTGGCTGAAAACAAACAAAAATTCGCAGGCAAATCGAGATTTATGCACAGTTTAATTTGCAACACAGACTCACATACTTTCATAGAGGCACATAAACTTACATATTCGACTATAGAAAAGCACACACACACATACATTCCAAGTTTTGCTCGCAACTTAGGCAATTAGTTATGCGACCGCATACGATTTTACAAGTAATTCTATTTCACCATATTTCCCCTCACACACGTACATATCCACACATATATGCAAATGCAGCTGCCGCAGTGCTGCCGATTTCATCAAATCGAAGAATATAAATTCCGCAATTTCCGCTCGTGCGGCGCATTCACCGAAAAGCCACCAGAGCGCACACACTTTAATTGCACACACACTCACATATGAACACACATAGCATGTATGTATGTAAATATTTACATATAGACACATATATGTTCTCACTCGTTGATGTATGGTTTTGTTAGTGCAGCGCCAAATCCAAGGGCGAAGTTAAATTGCCAGCGTTTTTCGCCGATTCCAATTTTGCTTGCCTCAACTGGCAACTTTTAACGATTATTTGCTGTATAAATTCACTCAGCACTGAAGCAAGTTGCGCCTAATAAAGTGTGTTAGCGCGCGGCAAGGCACGAGCGTGTGAATAATTGAGTGAACGTGCTCGTCTTGATTTAATGTCAATCATACGCCGTGGAGCACCGGCACTTGTGGCTGGCAATGTAAATGTTTGGAGCGTAATTTGCATATGCGGCAAGGAGGGGTAAAATATAGTATGTTTGTGCATTACTATTAGGCTTTGAGAGAGAAAGAGACAGAGTAAGGAAGAGAAGAAGAAGAAAGAAGCGAAAGTCCCCTTTATATTTATTGAGATAATTCTGAGCTGTTCTATATTTGAACTGTTGTCAGCTAGGAGCTGACTGACATATATTTAATTTCAATGTGATCAATGTTATAATCTAAATAAAACAAATTTAGAACAAAATTCGAAAATATGTACTGGAATATTTCAAAGTTTCAAGAATATATTTTACCGCACCTTTAGTTAATAAGTTAAGCTAGAAAACTTTGAAAATTGCTTTAAGTTGTCAGACTTTCAGATTCTGCTGATATATTTTACCTTTTGACGATAGTAATAAATATGACAGTTATAACAAGTAATTCCAAATATAAAGATTTTAGTATGATCAAATTTGAACCGGACTGACAACGAAAACTACTTTTTCACAAATCTTTATTATCATATTCTAAAAAAGTTGATGAAGCAATACACGCATGGCACTTTAATCAAATTTTGTACCCCCTTCATATAAGCCTCAACTACGGTGGTCTTCAGTGCCTCCAAAACTTATAGTTGTCGATTTTGCTTCATTTTTTGAGCGTCATAGCTGGATTGGTATGCATTTAGCACAGCATATGAAACCCACATTATGTTACCAATAATAAGGCCATTGAAAACGAATATATAGGATCATCAGGTCAGTTTCCAGCATTTCTTTTGCGGGATTTACTCGAAGTTTTTTTTTTTGGAAGTTGAGCTATTTATTTTATATTTTTTTAATTTTTTTTATTTTTTTTTTATTTGTTTGCAAAGACGCTTTTAAGTTTCAACGTAGCGACCCTTTCAGTTCTGTATTGATACAGGTCCCCATGGCGTATGAGCAACTCAGATTGTACGAATCACTGGTATGAATGCTCAGTACATTTCATGCATAAGTTTAACGGCGTATCAGTTTTAAGGAAATGTTTTTATAGCAGAGTAAGTAGAGCGAAACATATTATATTAAAATATCACTTCTTCAAATTTACAGATATGCTTACATATAGGAAATTTTCAAAAGGTCCGATGCATGTTGCATGTGAGGAGAAATATTCTATAGGCACTCTTTGAATTGATTAAAAGAATAATGCTTACATTAGATACAATTTTTGAAAGCCAATGCTGAAACTTCAGGAAGTTTTGCAAAAAAACTCAACCTGGGAAATAACGGACTTCCTGAATATATACTACATATATGTAGATATGTAGGTGATTCATCAAAATTATGCGCATTACTCAGTTGCCGTTGCCATTTCTCGATTTTCAACAGTTCTAGTATTTACAAGCAGACATTTAAACACAATAAAACCGTTATAGTGAATTTGGCAAACAAATTCGACAATTAAGTTACACAAACACACACACACCTTCAAGCAAATACGCACACACCTATAACAACACAAAAGAGTTTCACACGCCATAAAATTAAGGTATAAACGTGTCAATGCGCATAAATAAAACCATAACAACAACAACAAAACACAAAATGCCAAACTCCGGCAATTTACGAGCGCAAGGCAATAACAATTTACACCAACTCCACAGCTTCACAATTAACACGAGCGCACTTGCACCGACACTGTTTTTATGCGAAAGTGTTTATTGTATTTGCTTTTGCGTTTGCTTTTTGTATTATTGCTATTGACTTTGGTGTTGTTGTTGTTTTTCATTCATTACCATAAACAATGTATCTTAATTATTTGACTACAAGCTGTTGGAGGGCAAAACAAAACAACGGGAGAATGCGTGAGATTTTGTGGGGAAATAGAGGGGACAATGTGCCGACAGGTGGCGCCAGGCATGCCCTTATGTGGAGTGTGGCGCGCATGAACGCACTGGCGCATGGTGGCGGCTTTTATTTGCCAATTTGCTGCTGTTATTGCCACAGCTCTTATTGTTGTTGCAATAAATGTTGTTCTTCTTGTTGTTGTTGTTGTTTCAGATGTTACTATTACTATTACAGCTTTGTTGCGCTTAGCACAATGTTATTTGGGGCATTTGCCGTTGGCTGCCAATTTTATTGCCTGCTTAACACACACACAAACACACATATACTCGCTCTCTCTCTCTCTCTCTTTCACACAGCTACATACACTGTGTTGCCTAGCGCACTTAATTTACTGCCATCGCGGCAATTTGTTTTTCGTCCACCTATTTTTCGCCGCGTTCGCATTGCGTCGACTGCAAGTATTTGTTCTTGGTGTTGTTGTTGTGCTGTTCAGTTGCTTCCCCGCGGCCACACAAAGTCTCGCCTAATGAAAATGCCAAACAATGAAACCAAACTTTTCCAATGCCAACAACAAAAACAAGCGTAACAGTAAAGTGTGCACACTGAAAATTGTTATTTATAGCCACAAAATGCAACAACAACAATCAATGCAAAACATTGCAAATATATTGTGCGTACCGTTGCTTTCTCTTGCGAATGTCCAACGCGTTTTTTTCACAGAAAAATTTTCTTTTCGAAATCGATATTTTTGTTGTTGTAAATATCAAGCTTTGCATTTCTGCTATTCTATTGTTGTTATGGCAACACTGCGCTGTGATTGCAAAAGTATTTGTGGCGCGTGGCTATGCTCTGGTATTTATACTCAATGAAAACTAACAAGAGTCTGCAAAACTCCAGCAAATAACGGGAAAATATAAGAGTTCTATGTTCAAATGAGAGGTATGACATCACTTGATCGCTAAAAATAATAATTTCCTTGAAAATTTTTCACTACGAGGATGCAATGCGTGCAAGGAAAGAAAGTATTGTAGTACTAAAAAAACTTTTACGCCGCCAAAAAGTATGCTACAAATTTGGCTACATGTATTCATTTGCATTATTAAGCAGAACTCAGTAATAATTTATTTAGTTGTAAGAAAATAAATATATGTATACATTATATATTACAAAATATTTGGTGCTTGGTTATGTAAGGGATTTTTACAAACTAACGTTGCCTACATTTCAGCGCGGAGTAAGAATATACTAAACTAATGCTTTAAAAGCAAGTCAGCCTGCACTGATAGCTTTCAGCGCAATGTTTTTTTCAGTTTTCTGCTTAATTTCAGGATTTAGAGAAAATTCGAAGCCTAAAATCAAATCTAGTAGGACTAAAAATATTAATAAAAATGAAGTGTTATCCATTTCAAATTTAAATCTCTGAAATTTATTTAAATTTTAGTTAATTGTTGATCACAATTCTGCCATAAAGCCAAATAGATTGACATATGCGTCATCATCAAACACCAGAATGGCTTAAAACTGTTGCATACATTTCAACGCACGTTAAAAAAATGTTACTCTTTTAAAAAAGCACTGGATTCAAGCTTATTTCAAATTTTTAACATGAAATATTCCATTACCATAATATATATTTCAGAAGCCCCAGAATTGGTTCACACCTGGTGTATTTCTAGTGTTGCTAAACAAACATGTTGCATACAATTAAGCGCGCGAGTAAAAAACTTCTTTCAATTACTGACCAGAAATATTGCATAAGGATATGAGAAATCCAAACATCGATAAAATGCAGTCATGAAACTATAATTTTTCTGAAAGCACAGAATTCGCTCAGGATAGTTTAGGTTACCCTGGTGGGCTAATGAGCCAAGCATAGATCAGTCTTGGTTCTTTGCGACACAGGTTGGTTCAGGTACGAGGTTCCATAAGAGATGCCCCATAGTTTCTCTAATGAATTACTGGTAACGTGTCCCGGAATATTTTCGATCTGTTAGCCTCATTCAGCAGGCGTCTGCTTCGTATTACGTTCAAGTATCTATAGTCTCTTCCATTGAGTGATTATAGGAATTTGTGTACTTTCGATCTACCGTTTTTGACTTAAGTTTTGCAGTTTTGCACCCACTTTGCTCATTCCCCCGTGTTTCAATATCCTTGCCACGCTTCTCTTCAGATCGTTGCATAGACAATGCTTGGGTTTCCCAATGTTAATCACAGTTTCGGTTGTTAGCCGTACACCACTCTTGGCAGTCCCGTCCATTATCTCACTGCCCTTGATGCCTTTCTGACCTAGCACCCAGTAGAAGTGAAGTCACTTGCTTCTGGCGACAGTTTTCGCTGCTATGCTACTCCCCCAGACACTTCTGACCAACATGTGATAGGAAGTTGCTGCCTTGTAAATTCTTTTGCAGCCAGTAGTCACTTTTGCTACGCAGTTTTCAGGGAAGAAGTTCATAGGTGGCAGGCTTAGCGCTAGCTCAAGAGCAGCCGTTAGAGCGATTTTTAAAGCTCCCGTTATGCACAGTACAGCGAGCCTCTGAACTCTTTCAAGTATGTGGGTAGGTTGATTTTCATAACCCTGTTCACCCTATTCCTGCACCGTAAAGCACAATTGGTTTCACAATAGCTTTGTAGCAACAGTGCATGAGAGAGGGAGGAGCCACCAGGAATTCGTTCAATGCTGTTGTACTTTTAAAATTGCTAAGCTAAATGCTGCCTACCTTTCAGCGCGCGAGTAAAAAAAGTATATGACTGAGACCAGTATTTTATATAATTAAAGGAGGTTCTCTCTTTTTTAAATTATTGATCTGCAGGCTTACATAATTGGTAAAAGACAATCAAGTATGCATAAATAGGATTATGAAATTAAATTTTTTCCTGAAATCACAGAATATGTTAGCAACAATATGTTTTCTAAAATAACAAAAATTGTCATAAAAAAAATCCCAAAAGTATACCACAATTTAAATGTTGCCTATATTTATGCGCAAAATAGGTTTAACTTTGGAAATATCGGCGTGGAAGCCGAAGAAAAATAATAATAGCTATAGCCAAGTCACAATACCTAATACCGTTCAACCATTTAATCATTCTCTCCTTTAAATTAGCTTTACTACCATTCTTACTTCTTCTGCCAAATCCACTCAACTCCCTTCATGAAAATTAACTCAAAATCTCATGTCGTAAATTTCATGGCTCATCGTTTAAATCATTACTTTACAGTTAGCGAAATAAATTTCCCCATTTAACGCTGCCAACTTGCAGTACCAAGCGCATATTTCATTATGCTACAGTTTGTCACATTTTATTAGACGTTATTCAGCGCGCAGCCGATTACCTCTCTGCAGAGCATAATATTCATAACCGTTATGAAAGAGTGCCCTTATTATTGTAGCAATAAAAATGCGAGTGGCAGTACCTTAGAGTGGCAAGTGGTGGACGGCATGTAGCGCAAAAATAAATAGCATTGCAACTTATCAAAATATTTTGGCACGTTGCATGCACCTCGTGTGCCACTCGGTGGATACTTGTAGTTTTCTTTTGCTGGAGCAAATATTATTTGCAAAAGACTTCCTGCAGCAGTGCTTGGCGCCCACAAAAACGGGCAATAAAGGTGAGCGCTTCCGCCTGAAAAAATGTTGAGTTATGAATGTGAAGAGTTAAGGCTTGGTTTCGGCAGTTGGGAAGATGTGCGGTATGTGGACACATTAATGGAAACGAAAAAAATTTCTTATAGTTTGAAAGGCAGTTTTATTAAAAAATACGGTATTTTTGGTACGTTGAAAAATTTAGTTTATTTTTATAATTATAATCTACAGCTTCTTAATATTTTTTTTTTTTTTTCAAAAAATATTTACATTTGTCATAAAAAACATAATATTTGAAGTACTGTATGTTAGTAAGCCTGAAATTTAATTTTCTGTTAGTACAGTACCTTGTCATAATAATAGTAACAAGTATTATTTCTTAATTTTTTTTAAAAAAGAGTCATTATTTCAAAACAAAAATGATATGTGTTTCACAAGCTGTTTTCTAGCATTTTTTACATCAAAATACAGTACCTGGTCATATTAATATAAGCACAAGGCACGGCCAAGTTAAAAAGAACATTAAAAAATTAAGTTTTTCTTAAATTTTTTTAATAATTTAATAGAAAGTACAGTTAATTGGCTTTCAAGTAGAAATGAATTTTTATTTGCTAAGCAACTGCAGTTTTCCAACATATTAATAGTTACGTTGAAATGAATATCACATTTCATGTTAACTTTTCAAAATCTTAGTAGCGGCCTGAAATATTTATTATTTTAAAACATTTTTAAAAGTCTATCGGCAAAAAATTAGTTCTGGTTTCTTAGGGTACAGTAGCATGCAAATATTAGTAGAAGCACCTCTACAATTTTTGTTATTATAAATTGAATTATTTTTTTTATTTTAAATTTTTAGCTCAGCATGATACAGTATTACACCATATTAATACGCACTAATCAAATACATTTCATATAAAGTCATGTAGTCAATATTTAAAAACATTTTTAAAAGTCTATTAATAAAAATAAAAAAAAATATGTTCTGGTTTCTTAGAGTACAGTAGCACGCAATATTAATAGACACACCTCATTTTCTTTTCATGAAAACTAAAATATTGGTTCATTGTACACATTTTATTGAGCCTATCTGTTTATGTTACAGTATGAAGACAAATAAACAGAAACACCTAAAATTTTTTTTGAGTAAACTGAAATATTAGTGTTTTTGTAAAGAGTTTTAATTAACGGTACCTTCAACTGCAATTTTGCCACATGCTATATCAAAATAAGTAAATATATTGGACATACTAATTTTTTGCCAACATATAATTCGGCCAAAAAATAGCTCCCAATAAAGTATTAAGATCCTGTAGCTCTTGGCAATTGCAGCGGCCACAACCTATGCACTTTCCAAAGGTTTGCGAAATCCAACAAAAAAAAATCAACATTTATGCAAATACATAAAAATGCACAGAGCTGAGTCAGTGCAACAGATATGCAGACTTTCTTGGCAAGCAAGCATAGAGAATAGTCTATAAAAACACACAAAAAGGCAGGCAGACAGCGAGTGAGTTAAGTGAATTTCGCTGAAATATGAACTCGACGTGCCACTTTGCATAATTTATCGGCTCATTCTGCCAAAGCATGTCCGCCGCAGTTGCCAAAGCAGCAACGCTTTTTGCCAAACTTGTCGAAATGACTGCCCACTCACCACAGGTGAGAGAGAGCGCGGGTGTGCAGGGATAAACATACATATTTACATGACACAGTTAAAGTTTGCATTTGCCATCGTCTGCTAGTTCGAGTTCTTAAGTAAAGATGCCCCCATGCCGCTCTGCCTGCAACAGGCAAGGCTGTAGTGGCGGCCGTCACGGCGTATGAGCAACGCGCAACTCGAAATTATTCATATTTAATGGCAAACACAAGTCGCGCAGTTGAATATTTTCCACTTTCGGCAAGTTTTGTTAGCATAACAGGCTAATTTGAGCCAAATGCGATTTTGTGTGCGCAAAAAATGTGCAGCTGACGCAAGCGGAAGTATTTTATTAGTGTAACTACAAATGTGCTGTGTGTGTGTGTGTATCGATGAGGTAAAGCAAAGAGGAAATAGTTGTCAGCGATAGTTGCAGGTGCTTCGTCTTTGGAAATTTTAAGCATGGAAGTAAATTAGGTTGCGAAATGGTAAGTTAAATGCTGCTGAAATATTTCTGTGTTAAAAGCTTACATTTAGTAATAAAATGAAAATAAACATTTTCATGTTGGGGAATTGAGAAAGTATAAAATCATGTTTTCGATTAATTTTATGCCTAATTATAAATAAATACAAATTATTTACAAATTTTCCAAACAAGTACTGGATTTTGATCGATCAGTTTGCTTGACAGCTATATGCTAAAGTGGTCCGATCTGAACAAATTCTTCGAAGAGTGCATCGCTGCTGCAGCCGAAATTGCGTGCCAAATTTCGTGAATAAATCTCGTCAAACAAAGAAGTTTTCCATATAAGCACTGATTCCGATCGTTCAGTTTGTATGGGAGCTATATGCTACAGTGATCCGATTAGAACAATTTCTGCGGAGATTACGCAATTGCCTTGGAAAACAACGTAAGCCAAATTTCGTTAAAATATCTCTTCAAATGAAAAATCGAGTTATTAAGAAACCCTTATCCGTTAATCCTCATTGTTGTTCAAGGTTACAGAGCAGTTTTTACTAAGTGAAATAATATTTTGGAAAAGCAAATACCTTTTGTATCATGAAGTAAAATATTAGCATAATTTGATTTGCCAGCTCAGTACCGAATCGAACAAACCATACCAGCTGTTCCAACGGACTGTCGGCATTCACAATTTGAGTCAAACCTTTTCTAAAAACTAAAACCTTTTCTAAAACCAAAGAAGTAAACTTCATCATAAGAAGTAAAGTTCAGTGCTGAAACATCATCAAAATGCATGAATCAAAAATCAACTCTCGATCCTTGCTATTGCTTTTGGCCCTTACCTAAAAATCACTCTTAAATCATAACCGTTAAATCAAGCAATTTTCTCGCACTTGCTCACACCTTCAGTATACTACTTCCAACAAGCATTATCAGCACTAAGCTGCACTCATGAGCTTTCGAGTCTAAAAGCGTTAATGGCTTGACTGCTTTCATAATCACTGACAGCGGCGCGTTGACAAGAACATGGCATTAACTTAATGTGAGGATTATCGTGGAAGTGTAATGCATGTAAGCTTTTCACACATCGACGACTATCCACTGAAGGTTATTGAAAGGTGAACGCCAATGCAGACAAAGTAAAACTACAAGATCAATAAATAGATACAAACTTAAGCTTAAGAAGTGCGAAGTATCGGAATATATTTTTAATATGATTTTAACATGGGTGTAAGCCTTGCGAATTATCACTTAGTAGCTTTTGAGTTACTCTTCGGCTTATCTCAATATATGTATTTGTGTAGTGAGATAATTGAAGTGAAAGTGATGGAAATGTGAAATCTTGTTTTGATTTCTGGATATAGCGGGAAAAGTGTACCCATAATAAATATCAGAAAATAATATTTTACTTTATATCGACTTACTGATGGAGCTTCTCCCATTCGTATATATATATTTTTCTCTCATGTGAGGTTTATGAAAGCTCAATTTCAATTTAAGATAAGCCAAACTGTGAGACTGTGAGAACTTTTATGAGCGAATTCAATGAGCTTTCGTTAAAGCTTCAGCTTTAATTTAAATTAACAAAATATGACGATATCAGCTTACATTGAAGAAATCTTCAAACAATTGAAAGCCCGTTTTTTATTTTATGTTTACGCAATTTAAAGTTGTGAGATTTCGTGAAAACTTTCAATGAGTTCTCGTTAAAGCTTCAACTTCACTTTAAATTAATGCAATATATTGCTGTGAGCTTTCATGAAAGCTTGCGCTTTAATTCAAATAAACTTTTGAAGTATTTACATCTTTTTTAATCTAAATAACACTTGTCGTATTAACAAAAACGGAACTCAATTCAATTACAGTTTTTGTTTAACCAAAATTTTGTTTTTTGATGCTTTCACCCCAAATACTAATTTAAAGTAAATTACCAAATTTGTAATAATTTTTCAAAAATCACAAATATTTGTTATTGCTGTTGTTGTTTTGGCTTTGACGTGGTTATCCTGCCTGCTGGCAACATTCGACAACAATTTAATTGCAATCATCGGTTATTAGCACTAACCGTCGGCCAAATTAATTATTCTCGCACAAGCTCAGCCGCAGAAATTGACAAATGGCAGCGGGAAAATGAAAATATAAGCACACAAATACACAAATATACATATTCGGGGCAAATGAAGTATGTATTAATTGGTTGTGGAGTGAAGCAATGCTAACCATAGACACAAACCAACCGGTTGATTCGACTTAACCACAAAAAGCGACGTTGGCAATTATCGACACCACGGTAGTATGTACGTATTACTAATAAATATTTAGAGGCTTAAATGCTGGAGATATATGTATAATTTTGTTGATGATTGTAAGCACATATTTAAAAGAAAATTTTAATAGATAAAAGTTACAAAAAATTGTAAAATGAGTCAATTTTATAAAAACTAAAATAATACGATTTTTTTCTGCTCAAGCATTCATATTCATATTTTCACTCAAAGTTTATATCAATAGTATAAATAGTAAAATTATTTTAAAGTACTAACTTGCTGTTCGCGCTTATTTATGAGTTAAATTAAAACTGAAGTAAAGCTGGTCACAGCTTACAATATTTCAGACAGGTGTTTCAAGCAGAGTTTCAAGGATAAAGAATATCAAGCATCTCTGATATAACTTCCAAAATAGTTCAAGCCAACCATAAAATGTTTCGAACAGTGTTTCAGTAGAACTTGAAAAATACTTAGCCGAGTTTTTCACTCATTCATAGTACGCATCTTGGATATAATTTTCAAATACAAAGTAATGCAGTATTTCATAAGACGTATGTATATGATTTAAGAACAATATTTTTGGACAGATAGTGTCACGCTTTGCATTAAAGTACATGAATATAATATTTCTTGCCTTATAAGACTTGAAGTCTTCTGAAAAACTTTGCATAAATGTATGTATATACGCGAACCAGTTTTCGGTTTCTAAATTATCCTTCAGATATTATGTACTGTCTTTTTTCCCTTCAAGAAGCAGATCATAAGTCTGCAACGCTGCTATTGGACCAATAAAGCATACAGCTGCCATTCAAACGGAGCGGTCAAAATAAGTTCTTGTATGGAAAGCTTTTGTATTTCAGAAGGCAACTTCACGAAATTTGGTGTGGACTATTTTCAATTTTCGGACCAATATAGCACATAATGCCATATAAACTGTTCAATCAAAACGAAGTTCTGGTATAGAAAACTTTTTTATTTCACGAGATAAATTGAAGAAATTTGGCACGAATGCTTGTCAAACATAGCGTCTCTAAATAAATTTTCCACATCAGACAGTTACATCATGTAGCTGCCATACAAACTGACCGATAGAAATTGCGTTCTTGTTTGGCAACATTGTATTTGTGAAGAATACTCTTTCATACTTCTTCGAATATACATATAAATATTTATAAATATGTATATACTATGAATGTATGTATTTAATTTATATCTTTTGTCCGCTTTAAGTAAATTAATTACAAAAATTCTTACTTTACAAAGTTTTTTGCTTCCTGACAGCGAACCAGCGCTGCCAGCTCAATTATATGCTATCAAATACATTAAATACAGTTAAGCAAGTTTAAAGGGTAGTGATGTGCACGTATTACAAATTTAATTGCAGTCGCAGTAGTAACAATAAAACAAAATAGATAGCTCTAGGTGCATACCCTGTAGGAAAATTTGGCATTTTTGCGAGAAAAATATTAAAAAAGCATATTAGAGCATAGCCAATAGATCGTTTGAAGCGAAAAAGAAATATAATGTAGTATTTTCATTTTAGAAAAAAATTAAATCATACATTTTCTTTTTTTTTAAT